>NW_019723908.1:2408311-2494831 GCF_002891405.2 Cryptotermes secundus
TATTATTAATTTATTGCCATTATATAGACTGTGTTATTTTGAATTTCTTTTAGTTGTTTTGTGTATTTCTATGTACTCGTGCCAACTTTGTAATTGGCCTCTGTGCTGTTAAGTTTACACGCAAATAAACACGAATTGAATTATTTTTCTACTAATAATTCTGGGAGGCTCCATTGAAAACTACTATATGTATATATACAGAATGAAACTAAAAGGTGCATACAAATTTTGGGAACGAGTTCCACATACCAAAACAAGAAAAATGTCCATATTAACATGGGTGCGGAAATATTTCATTTATGACTTACAGTTCAAATAATTCTATGTAGACACAATCAGCAGTTCAGCATTAATGTGTGAGCAGGGACCGTTGTTGACTGACTGGTAGGCCCACATGTTTTGTCACATCGGCTTTTCGACAACCGCGACCGAAATTTCCTCTTACATGATCTGTCAAAGCTACTGGAATTTGTTTCACTGCCAGTCAGAGCACGGATGGTACATGCTTGTTGGTGCTTCGGCACATTTTAGACGTGCTGTGTGAGATGTTCTCAGTAAAAACTATTACGATAGTTCGTATGACAGATGGATGGACCCACTGTTTGGCCTCCACGGTCACCAGACTGGAATCCTCTGGATTTTTACCTGTTAGAACACCTAAAAACCTTTGTTTCTGCACATGTTTTTTTAGAACAAAGAGGCACTTAACCGTCGCATTTCGGACGCCTGTCAGACTATCCGCAACAGCTCCAGTATCTTTAAACGAATGCGGCGGTCCATAATGAGACGGGTTGAGGCTTGCATTGAGTTTTATATGGATAATCTGAGTACTTATTATAAATGTACTCTTCCAAACTAAATGTTCCCAGACACATGTTAATATGGGTATATTTTTTGTCTTGATATGTTGAACTCGTGCAAAATTTATCTGCAACTTTCAGTTACATCCTGTATTTATTAATAATGTTATAATTTAGCGTCCTGTTGCACTGATTCACGTTCATGATGTGTATTTGTACCAACCGTCTTACAGTGCACACGATTTCACCTTTCTCTTCACTACATGTTTCGGCACTAATGTGCCATCTTCAGGTGTGTTTTTTTAAGTCAAACCATTGCACTGTATGCCATCATGTCTCCTTTATAAAATGATTAAAATGTAAATATGTCATGTATAATAATAAAATTTATATATTAAAACTTTTCAAGGTTTATCATCTATATGTCGCACTTCAAATTCGCAATACAANTTAAAAAAAACACATCTGAAGATGGCACATTAGTGCCGAAACATGTAGTGAAGAGAAAGGTGAAATCGTGTGCACTGTAAGACGGTTGGTACAAATACACATCATGAACTTGTACTTATTAAGTGATCAAATAATGCATCAGTATGCTGGAAGACAATATTACTGTATATAAGATATAAAAGTCTATGACGATGGTACAGTGGTACAAGTATTATGTTTTTGGACATTATCCATCGTCTTGTCTTTATCTAAAAACCGTCCTGTTTGTTATTCAAAACACAAAGTTTCGGAGACTGGATTTTTTCGGAGATAGGGACTAGCTCTGACTATTAGGCCCAACTGAGTAGGCTTTACCTGAAGACAGGGACAGGTGCGGAGATAGAGACTAGCCCTATCTATTGGGTCCAACTGAGTAGGTTTTACCTGAAGAAGGAGACATAACCCAGTCTCCGAAATGTTGTGTTTGGAGAAATAAACAGAACGGTTTTTAGATATAGACAAGACGATGGATAATGTCCAGCAACATAATACTTGAAGAAAGCAGTCTTCTGGGATTTGGCACCGTGTATATGTGGTGTTAACCGACGTTTCGGAGGAACGTATCGCCCCCATCTTCAGGGTTGAAGAAAAAGTATAAGTAAATCTGCAAGCGACAACACCGTGAGACACGGTAAGGAAGCCTCAAATCTTACAACATAATACTTGTACCAATATTACCGTAATACTATTCAGCGTCTTATGACAAATGTAAAAGAATATACTTAGTAGCTGGTCATTAAAACAAGCCCATTAAGTGTTCGACATATCAGTAAAAGACAGTCCTTAAAGTTCTTCAGCCTTCACCAGTACGGAATCATTTGAGGAAAGTACGAATGCGATAAGATTGGAAAGATACCGCAATTTCGAGGGGCTGTATACTTCATTCCAAAGGCGTTATTTCTGATTTTCTTTACCTCGTGCACTATGATAGTAATTAACCGCAACTGCCTGCATCCTGCAGGGTCCCTCTTGAGAAGCTAATAGTCTATTAGCTAGTCAAGAAGTTCCCTGTAATCTGAAGCTTCATAGCCATGTTCGCTATATCCCACCTCTGGTCTCTATTTCCACTCAAAAGAATTCAGTCCACACCCTTGCATTACATTTTATAAAATTCCTTCCTTAAACTATCATCTAGATATAGGTACAACTGATTTCTTCCTTTCATATTTTTGTAAAATAATTCTGTGCGCATTTCTCTCTCTACATGTCCCGCATCTCATTAAGTTCCTCATTAGGCCGATCATGTGGCCGCGCGGTCTAAGGCACGAACTATCTTCACTCTCTCGATTCGTAGGTTCGAATCCGACTCAAGGCATGGATGTCTGTGTTTGAGTTTATTCTGTATTTGTGTTCTGTTTAGGTAGCGGCCCTGCGAGGGGCTAATCCCCCGTCCAAGGAGTCCTACAGTCTGTGTAAAAATGAATACGTAATTGACGAAGAGGCCAGGGCCCAGAAAAGGGCTGTAGAGCCGTTGATTAATCAATTAAATTAATTAATTAAAGAACGAATGAAGTTCCTCATTACTTCAGTGCCCCCTTTGCTTCTCTCTTAGGTACAAGAGTAATCGACACTTGACGAAGAGGCCAGGGCCCAGAAAAGGGCTGTAGAGCCGTTGATTAATCAATTAAATTAATTAATTAAAGAACGAATGAAGTTCCTCATTACGTCAGTGCCCCCTTTGCTTCTCTCTTAGGTACAAGAGTAATCGACACAGCATTATGTGATCGAAGGATCCAAGTTTATGTTATTCCCCAGAAATAGCACAAATCATGCAGTTCCGGTTGCGGCACTGAATCACTAGCCGCTGCTGAATTTGAGAATATGACTCTGTAAGCAAATCCAGACTGCACGACTCGGTTTGCCAGAAAGCAACCGAGATGTTGCTGTATTGACAGCTGTGCGCCTTGCCTTTACGGCAACTTCTCTTGCACCGGTGGACAGCATGTTGTCTAAACAAGAGACTGCAGGCGCCCTTCAGCACAGTATACAGACTATTCAGACAGCTGAGACAGGCAGAAGCTGCCAGTATAAGGGATGATTGCGGTGTCCCTAAAGTCCTTTCTCCGAACCTGTCTTGCCAGTCTAGACATACACTTCCGGGATATACATACACGTGACTGTATTTCTTTTGATTTTAGAAAAAGGAATAAAAATAAAAAAATACAGAGATGAGAACTTCGCTGCTAAGGAACAAACGAAAGATCCTTCCCGTATCCTACCCATAAAAAATGATTAATGGAGCGCCTGATTCTGTATAAGCAGATCACTACTATGATAATGAGTTTATCGCTCATTTAATTAAAGATTTAACGTACGCGGACTACTATATGTATAATATAAACTCCGTCGTAAACGCAACATTTTATTGTAGTTCTTGTCCCCCTTCTGTCACATTACATGTTTCAGCCGCAACCGGCCATCATCAGGCGTATTTCACTTCGCGTAGTTGTCATACTGCACTCAATATTAACATTTAAACTCCAGATTTCCAATTGTTCATTGCTCTGTCCTCAATCGGCACCCGATATTCCAGATATTGTCGGTTTTTCCGATTATGCTTAAAATCTTTATTAATATTGACTCGTCGAATGGTTTAAAATTTTAAATTCGCAATTTAGTTTTAATATTTAAAATTTGAATTTAAATTTAAACTCAAAAATCACAGAGATACCTGCTCTATGCTTAAATATAATATAGTAAGCGGAGTAATTAACAAACACTAAGGAAAACTGTTGTCCAAGAGTAATATCTGTAACTATAGACATATAACAGTTACGACAGTGACAGAATAGGATGAAGATAAATTACAGCGTTAAGGCGCGGAAGGAAACTTACTGTAGTGGCCGAGTCCGCATCCAGTTAATGTTGAAAGGTACTTTTGAATCTGCGAAAATCTCTGACGTCATTTTCATGTTTCAATATAAGTTTCGGAAGTTTGATTAAATTGTATCTTCTTAGTCTAATCATATGCATAATTACCCAAATTTATCTCCACAAGAGTGGATCAAGTAAAGGTAAATTAGATCGTTTGCTGAACTAATTATGCCTTAAATCATGAAGACATATCGGGGATTGGATCTATACACCCTCGGCGCTAGTATGTGAGTGGTCAGCTTCACCTCCCGGGGAAACAGCTCCATTACTTATTGAATAGAAGGCTGGATGGATCCCAGAACCGATCTGGAAAGCGTGCAGAGAAGAAAAATCTTGCCTTTACTGGGAATCGAACTGCGACCCCTCGCCTATCCAGTCCGAAGCCAGTCGCTATACTGACTGCGCTACCCCCTCCCAAGAGTGGATCCAGTGAAGGAAGAGAGTCGAGAATGAGAGAGGAATTTGAGAAACAAGAATGTGCAATAAGCACATAAAAATAAAAGCAAAAGATTAAGAGATAAATAAATAAATAAATAAATAAGACGAATATGAAACAAAATTAGAAGGAAGAAAAATAAGCATTGATATTTGTCCATGGCTCTACAGCCCTTTATTTGTTTTTTGCCGCTATTTCAGTCTCTTAATGTATATACACAGTCTGTAGGATCCCTTGGACGGGGTATCAGCCCGTCGCAAGGCCGCTACCTACACACAGGGCAATACAAACACAGAATAAACGTACACAGACATCCATGTCTTCAGTGGGACTCGAACCCACGATTCCAACGTTCTAGCGAGCGAAGACAGTTCATGACTTAGTCCGCGCGGCCACTGTGACTGGCAAGAATTAATATACAACGACAATTTGATTCCAGAACACTTCAGGCGGGATTTGTGGCGGATAATGTGGCACTGGGACAGTTTCCCTGAGTACTTCCGTTTGTCCTGTTAATTCCCATTCTACAACCAACGTCTTCATATTCATCCATCATCCTACCATTGACGCTGCATTGTCTCGATACGATCAGCGTCGTTAAACAACTTTAAAAAAGGAAAGAGAATAAGGAAGTGAGAATGTGAGGAACAAATAAATGAAATTATTAAGTAAGAAAAGCAGTAAAATTGTTAGAAAAAAGAAGAAATGAAGGAATTAGAGATAAAAGTGGGAAAGGAAATCAAATGACACACAGAATTAAAGAAGGAAAAGGGAATAATCTGTTTCATTTCCCATAAAAAATATGCTCGTAACAAACCACATTACGGAGTTCACGTCTTTCTGTAGCCCACACTCACAACAGGGAAGAAACGCCCGACACAGATCCGGCCGCAAAGCAAATCCATCTCAGCGACATCACGTCTCCTATTACAACTACATCTAACGAGGGGAATACGAAATGAAAGCAAGTAAAACAAAAAAAGAACAGGTGACGGAACATAAAAAACAGATGATTTTAAATGCAAATCGGAAGGCGTGAGCCCTGGTAACGACTTTTACATATTTGAAGGGAATAAAAACTGCTATGAGGGAAAAGAGCGTGCCGTATGGATGAAGCAGCGTGTATTATGCAAAGAAAAGGAACTCATCCAATACAAAAGACAGCAAATTGCTCGCTTTAGTGAGCCAAATCGATTAAGAATAACTGTAAACTACGGAAGGCTATGGGATGTTCCAGTCTGGTGCATAGAATGTAGCATCATCCAAAGATTATTAAATCACTGGTACGGCAATATATGGGACAATTTTTGTGTTGTGATAATTTACTGGATTGTAAGATTAACTTGTAATTTCAAAACAATAGTTCATAGTTTACGGACCTTTGAGAAAGAGGACGTAAAGATTTTAACAGGATTAACCTGACTCAGATTAATTTACTTCTTTACTTCTCATTTAGTTCTCAAGAATTCTTCTTTTTCATCTCTTCTTCTCCCCTCCCCCCTTGGCACTACAACCCCAGTGGGCCTAGGCCTACCTCCATGAACTCCTCCGTTCACTTCGGTTTTTCTAGATCTTACACGTTCGGTAGGACTCCTTGGGCGGGTGATCAGCTCGTCACAAGGCCTCTACCTGTACACAAACACAGAAAAAACACACACAAACTAAACATCCATTCCCTGAGTGGGATTAGAACTCACAACCCCGGTTTCCAAGCGAGCGAAGACAGTACATGCTTTAGACCGCTCGGCTACCGTGACCTTTCATCTCTTCTACCTCGACATATTATGCTGTTTGGCAACTTCCCATTCAGAATTAATTTTAGAACTTTAATCTTGTAGTCAATCCATAGGGCTCCTTGGACGGGAGATCAGCTCATCGCAAGACCACTACCTACATAAACCAGCATATAGAACGAATCAGAACAGACAGACCTTCATGTCTCGAGTGGGATTCGAACCCAAGCTTCCAATATTTCATTTCATTCGTTAGACAGAGCGGACCACTGCGATCAGCATTTACTAATTTTGGCCTACTTAAATAAATATTTACTTTAATACTTAGCTGCTATTTACTAAATTACGTGGTTTGTTACTCAACTGTGAAGTTAACTTATACGTAGACCGTTGCTTATTTATTAACTCTGAAGTTTTTCCTCGACCTTGTTGTTGCTTACTTATGTAGTAAATCGTTTATGTAATTCCATACTTCGGAATCTAATTATATACGGTCACTTGATTGATATTGTCCCATATTTGCATGTTGTAGTCTGAAGTGGTCTTGTCTATTGCGGTCGACTGCGATATGCAGAGCTCAGTTACCTTACATTACAGTAGAATAAATGAAGCTATATTAGAATATGTTAGGTTAGTTTAAGATTTGTTTCGGTTGGCTAGGTTAGGTTAGATTGATTTATCGTGTAACATATTCACCATTACACTTTTAGTGATTACTGGAATGAAATATCACCCAGTGTAATAAATTTAATAGAAAGGATCAAGTTAGAAGTTTAGCCTTATATGTTTCGGTCAATTTGGCCATTCTCAGTGATATGACATTGGAAGGAAATTAGCTTTATATTTGTTGTAAATCTCAAAATATGGTCCCACACCAAATGCAAAGCTAATAACCTTCTATTGTCATATCTCTCGATGGCCCTAAGAGACCGAAAATCTAATTCGATTAGTACAATTAAATTTGTTATCCAGGATGTCTTCTTATTCTTGTAATTATATTTGTTATATTTGTGTGTTCATAAGTTAATTGGTCGGTTAATGATTACTTATTTATCATTTTCTAGTAGATTCGTTTGGTTTATTCATTCGTTGTTGATTAGTTGGCTGGTTAGGTTGGGTTCTGAAAATCCTGAGGAGGCCAATATCGAAGTTATGGTATTTTGGGATATGATGCCGATCAGTCTGATAAAATGATTTAACTGGTTTCATATTATCTGTGAGTCTAGTATGTGTGTCTAGTGATATCGCGTTATACTTGTATCCAGGAGGTCCTAGGTTCGAATCTTTGTCGAGGCATCAGGTATACGGCCTAATGTTTTCCGTATTTTCCGCCGTCTCTCTAGGCAAGTTTTGAGCTAGAACCTCCACTAGGCCATGGCTGTTTTTCTCCAAATCCTTTCCGATTTATCACTCATTAATTTTTGTATCTTCAGGTTTTATAAGGCAGCGATTTTCAAACTGTGTGGCGCAGCACTCCGGTGTCACGCAAAAGGTTAGCAGGTGTGCAGCCTGATATTGGAGGAAGGTCAAAAAGAAGCAAGAAAATTTGAGGAATAAAAAATCCACGAACAATATTACTTTTAAAAATAAAACAATGATTAGAAATTTGGCTGCTGGACTTTTAAACACAGTCTTAATACATGGCTTTAATTATAAAATCTCCCTTTAAATAAATTGATGGTGTGCCTTGACAATTTTAGCACCTTGTTCGGTATGCCGCAAGGTGACAATAGTCTTAAAAACTCTACTATGCAGTCTGGATACCGAGCGCGTTGTGAAATAACACACAAGAATGTCGTCTGTGCATGCATTCACTTTGCGTAGTTCGTACTCGCACAGGACCCTATAGCGTAATGTTAATACGGAGTGGCATGAAAAATATTCGCGTTACGACAACATGTAGTTGCAGATAGCTGCAGGAGGTGAAGGCAGGTTGCTGCCAACGTTGGTATCATCCCCTGGACTAGACCATGACGTAACTCAGAAAATCACATTCGAAATATTCATAACTGTAAAAACTTCAAATTCTGTTTAGTGAAATATGTTTTAGTCCATGTGTCAGGAATATAATAAAAGAGTGGGGAAAAATATTAAGATATTACAGAAGACTTAAATATTTTTTAAGTGATAGAACAGTAGACTGTAGATATAGGCCTAAATTTCTAGACCCGCTTCAGAGATGGAAGTCACAGTAATAATTCGCAGGTTTTACTGAATATAGTCCATAAAACGTGTTCATTATTATTATTATTATTATTATTATTATCATCCTGTTGTTTAGCTATTTAAATGCTAAAATAAGAGTTTAAAGGCAAGTAGTAAAGTAAGCATGAGTAAAAGAAAGAAATAAAACATACGGACAAACAAAAAACGAAAAAAGCACATCATATATTTAGATGATGATAATTACAATAATTCTATTACGGAAATCATATTATAATTATGAGGTTAAAGAAAAAATGCATACGTTTATCTTGAATTCAATTAATATTTTAATAAATAAGACAGTAAGTTATAAAAATATTTAAAATAAAAAATTTCTGTTTAAATTAAATCAACTTTCACGCATACAATATCATCAGCTGCTACATACATAGAAGAAAGACAGCTTTTACTTGAAGATCAGACACTGAACAAAAAAAAGTCTCTGATCTACTGAGTAGGAACAGGAAGACTAACCGTTTCCAAAGGAGAGGCACTCATTTTCAGAACCAAAGTAAATTCCATTAGGGAACAATGCATCAATATTATCTCCTATTATGTAAGGTAAAATTGCAATAATAATAACTATAAAACTCGCCCATATTGAGGGAGTTAAGAAACTGCGCAATTTAAAAAAATAAAATTATGAATATGTTGGGCGCTAGAAGGAAGCTAACGAAATATTATTATTATGGTTATGCTTTTATGCCACAACATTGATGTAACCGTCCAAGCCTTAGGCAAATGGCCAGTAATCCTAGGAGACATTACGTAACCAAGGCACTCTCAAGGTTCTTGGGAAAAGGAGTAGACATTTTAAAATTTCGAACATTTCCCTGCCTCCATTTCGTGGAGGAGCCTTAATGGCTGCAAGCATAACTCTGAAGTGCGCTGCAAACAATGGAGCCTCTACTATTGTAATAAGTTTGTTCAAGATAACATTGCCTTATGTATCTCGCAACTGTCTTCTCTTGCCTGCTTCGCAATGAATGTTAAAGGGGATCACACTTTGTGTGCCAATTGTCAAACTTCATTACATGAAATATGACTAGATGAAAACTTCTTCATAATCAGAAGAGATTCATATATTTTTGCTAACCTCAAACAGATATTATTTTTCCAAAGCTTCGCAAATAATTTCGAAGTCGGAAAATGTATACGTTTAAATTTATACAAATTCTATCTACCTAAATTTTTCTGAGCTCAGTAATACCAAAATGGCGAATTTTCTGGAATAGTCCTAATGTGTATTATACATTGCCCAAAAGTCTCAGTTTCAAACTCAGCAACCCCTTGTATTAGCCAGACATATTTCTAGCGAATTAATCTGCTACAGTAAACCCTGACCTGCTTTTAGAATTATCCTCAATATATTCATGAAAGAGCCACTTTCGCACCTGGCAGGGCATCGTCACAAACTTTCTAACGTCCTTGAAAGAATTTCCCGACCAAGTTGTGAACAACTCTACACGACAAAATTTTCCCATCTTATAGAAGAAATATTTCTTCATGAATATCCTTTGTATTGAGTCCTTTTTCCCACAAAACCACGCACAACATAACGCTGTCTTCAGTGAAATACTCCTCAAGCACGGTCGCCATTTTGACAAATGAAGTAAGCCTCTGAACATGCGCATGTTATTCTGTTACCTAGACTGGCATGAAGCTGGACCATGCTGCTACCTAGTGATATACATAGAAAACTTATTACGTCCATTATGGCTGTTTTACTTCCATTTATGACCTATTTATTGAATACCTCGTATGTATGAAATATTGTTTGTAGATGAACAGCTTAAAGCATTGTAATAACACGTAACATTAAGGTTATCTGATAAATTTATCATAGAATTTGTATTTAGGTCCTGCATAAAATAGATGACTTAATGGGGCAGAATAATCACTAATAATAATTATGCATTTATAATTGCAAGCGCCTATACCATTGTCTTTAGCAGAATTCAGTCTCAGACTTCTAGCCCAAAGCCTCAGCCTGCTATTCCATTAGATAAATTGCGTCTTATTACTTTTTAATTTTAAACTTGACCTCCTAAATATTACTTTAACAACAAGATCTTTGTAGGAATGGAAGTTTGTACAGTAGAGAAGCAGGCTTTAGGACTTCTGCCGGAATTCCCTGCATAACTTTAATACATTTTGTGATAATATTACTTGAAAACATTATTTTATAACTTAGTACTTGTTACACACAGCAGCGTGTACATGAGCCCCTTACTTTAATCAAAACATAGATTTCGTTTGAGTGACACCAGAAAGCAAGTTTCAATAACAGTTTTTTCTGTAGACCGTTCAAAGAGGCTATCAACATAGAAAATACGAGTATATAGCGTCGGATGGTAGGAAGACCTACGGAAGAATTAGAACGGATTTAGACGGAAATGACTGTGACCTAATCTAGGTAACATCCAAGGTGATACCTGACTAGAATGAGGTAAACCACGGAAGGCTTTGTGTTAACAGGTGACCCTGCCAGGATTCGAATTGAGTATCCCCTTTTTCATAAACCTAAATCATTACTCCTAGACCAACCTGTTCAATTCGGTCACATTATAACAATTTTGTTAATCTTATGATTCCCTTAAAATTTGTGACAATATTTGTTTCATTATGTAAAGGCGCGTCCACATTACTCGTTCTCGTGGTCGTGTGACTCGCTATGCTCGCGAGTAATGTGGACGATATGACAAGTCACGAGACAAGCAAATTTTAAATTTTTAATTGAAAAACTATAAAAGAAGCAAAGCTATCCTTGTAACAGGCCGTGAAGGCCCATAAGGTTGTGAGACGTTGAGGGTCCCACACTATCTAGACAATCGGCTCAAAGATGGCGGTAAGGTTGTCAGCCTTACGCACCGGCCGCGCTTTACTCCCCAGGAAAATTATTTATTTAATTCCTGGTACTCATTTCTGTTAGAGGCTGAGTGAACCTCAGAGCCATAGTGTGGCCGGAAGGATTAGGCCAACTGAAAAAAATCCAATGACCTCATCAGTAGTTGAACCCGCGACCTTCCGAGTTGTAGCTTAGTGCCTTAACCACTACGCTAATTTAAAAACCATAGCCAATAAGTTAAAATACGAATACAGCCTATACACACTACGAGTAAATATACGGATCCTCACCCGCCGAAGCCTGGTGAGCAACTGAAGTGTTGTGGACGAAGATTTACGAGCACAAGTAAAAGCCAGACGAGTCTCCCGATGAGCACAAGTCTAGCGAGCACGAGCACGAGTAATGTGGACGCGCCTTAAGTATTAAGCTGAAGATATCCACCCTCCGGGAAACATACGATATGCACAACATTTCATATATGAAACACGTCCATGAAAACCACAGAGTTTGTGACTAACAACAACATGGTTATCATTCCCCATCTTCCCTAGTCGTCGGACTTAGCCCCCTGTGATTTCGCTTTGTTTCCCAAATTGAAAGTGACACTGAAGGGACGACGTTTCGAAACAATGTCTGGTATCCTAAGGAAATCACAAGCGGTACTCGACAGCATTAAGGAAAATGACTTCCACTGTGCTCTTGAAGCGTAGGGAAAACAATGGGATCTCTGTATACGTTCCAAATGAGACTTTTTTGAAGGAGATGACAACCAAAATTAAGTGAAGCTAGCATTTCTTTCTCGGCTTAGTCCGGGAACTTTCCGATATCACCTCGTTGATTAAAATAAGGTAGACGCAGACAAACCTACAGACACTCAATTGAGATGATGTCGACCCTATAGAAAACGACGCGTTCAATAATCTTTTTTTGTTGCGTACATTCGTTGTCGCGGGAATGTGTTTACCGAGCCGTTCCCTAACAACGACAGAGGGTTAAATACACAGACACATAGACTAATGGGAGAGATTCATGAAGTATGCCGTTGAGATTGGCTTGGGTGTCATGCTATACATACCAACTTTCATAAAGATTGGTTCAGACTGTCAGAAGTTGATAGGGAAAATTCGCAGACACACAGACAGAAAGAACATATCAGAGCCTACTTTTATTTTTTCGAAAGAATGAAAGTAATCTGAGAAGATGGAAAGAGGAGAAGATAATCTTCCATCACTTTATACCCTAAACATCACATCGCTGAAGCTTCTTCTCAGCTTGTCTCAGAACGACCTTTTCAGCAGAATATTGTTCATCACCTGTTTTCATCAAAAATATGGATCATTCCTATTCGTTAGCATCCAGGTCATATCTTTGTCCAATCACGGCTTCACGTCGAACACACTTCCTAATTCAAGGGGTAAATAAGGGCTACAGTAACCCCAGGAAAGTCATTAACCTTAAGACGGCAAATGCAAAGTTTGCCAGAAAGTTGAAAAACCGATGCGACCTAGTCCCGAAACAGAAGCGACGCGTTAAGCTCCAGGCGTGAAAATCGAACTTCTTCTCAAGGTGGATCTACCCTATAATATTTCTCCTCACGTCTCCATTGTAATTTGTTTCAAGGATGCCTGTTATCAGAAAACAGCAATGGATCTCAGGGCGCTTACACAGACTGAACTGAGCTCAGGGCTGAACAAGATGGCGGAGATTGGAAGGACGGGCGAAGACTCTGATGTTCCACTCAGCCTCGTGAGGATAATTGTGGAGCTATTTTAAGGAAACAGCGGCTCCGGTCTGGAAAACCTAGATTAAGGGCCGTGGGGAACCGTTGCGCTGACCACGTCACACCCTCTATCCGCAAAAGTCGGCACTAACTTCGCTAACAAGCTGCGGTCGCTCGGTCGATATAGTTCGCTTGCGCACCACAGACAACGGGGTTAGACTCTGATGACAATCTTTAGTGACTTCGTTGTGTGGTAAGTGAGAGCTACGCAGTTCCAGTCACTGTATTATTCACGGTAAGCGCACACTCGCAAATTCACGCAAGTAAGAGATACCATAACAGTAATCCTAACCCTTTCTGCTTTGATTTCCAGAATGACCGACTAATTGAATAATTACCTCATTGTTAAATTCTTGGCTCTATTCATCTGTTGAGTGGCATGTTATTTCATCAAATGAACTGTAAGTTCTCCCGCTTCTAATTAATTAAATTCTCCCTGAGTCTACACTGAACCAAAGGTCAAATCACTAATTTCAACAACTGCCTTCAGTATTAGCAATTGCCGAATTGATATGGCCGAATGACTCGTGCGTATCCACCTTGTCAAACATCGCCCTCAGGTGCACCCCGAATTTATCTCCCTTCTACCAACAGAACATAACACAAACACTCTGGGAGTTGGTTGAGGCACTATGCTACAAGCCGGAAGGTCGCGGGTTCAAGTCCCGATGAGGTCATTGGATTTTTTCAGTTGACCTAATCCTTCCAGCCGCACTATGGCCCTGGTGTCGACTCAGCCTCTAACTGAAATGAGTACCAGAAATTAATTAAATACTTTTTCTGGGGAGTAAAGCGCGGCCGGCGCGTAATCTTACCACCATCTTTGAGCCGATTGTCTAGATAATGTGGGACCCTCAAAGTCTCACGACCTTATGGGCCTTCACGGCCTGTTACAGGGATAGCTTTACCTTTTACTTTACTTTTTAGTGGGGTGGGAGTAAGTCCCTTGTACTGCCTCCACTTCTGGCCTATAGTACCAGCCCCAGATGATAGGTGAGGGTGATTGTAGAGCATTTGGTGGAATGAAGATTGGCAGGGGAAATTGAAGTACTCGGAGGAAACCTGCCCCAGAGCCACTTTGTCCACCACAAATCCCACTTGACCAGACCGGGGATCGAACCCGGGCCGCCGTGGTGGGAAGCCAGCGACTAACCGCTTGAGCTACTGCTCTGCCCGACGTAAGTTGTTAGAAGTATTTCCGTTGTGTCCTGAGTTTGTCGGTCAAATAGAGTTACCTTAGTCAGATGCAGACGGACTATACATCTGCAGAACTTCCTGGACAGCCACCGAATTTCTAACCCTTACACTTACATTCACAACTTACACGGAACCTAAACCCCTCATCTGAAGATGTATATTATTGCAGGGTGTATTGCAGGAATTTAATATTAATTCCCTAGGAGTCCTATCTCTTATCTAAACCACAGAATACTTGAGTGCCGAAGCGTATTCCCACGATACTTCTGGAATATGACGATTTTACAAATATTAATTAATAATATGGATGGAAAGAATTTTTTTTTCTTGGCACTACAGCCCCAGTGGGCCTAGGCCTACCTCCATGAACTTCTCCGTTCACTTCGGTTTTTCTAGATCTTAGACATTCGGTAGGACTCCTTGGGCGGGTGATCAGCTCGTCGCAAGATCTCTACCTGTACACAAACACAGAAAAACGCACACACACAAACTAAACATCCATGCCCTGAGTGGGATTCGAACCCATGATCCCGGTTTCCAAGCGAGCGAAGAAAATACATGCCGGATGGAAAGAACACAACACCCAGATTTAGGTTTACCCCAGTGGTGTAGTGGTTAGAGTTCTAGCCTAGTAGCCTCTAGCCACTAATACGAGTATTAAATATCTCAGTGCGTGGTGTATATGAAAGATCAGAGAGTAGACAAGAACACTGGAGACCTAGTGGCCTAGTGGCCTACTCGAATGACTATTCGGCGTCTACCGTTTCCACGTATTTAATTCTGAAATTTCCTGACATCAGCAGCAGTCGTATCGATATGCAAGTCAATCCTATGAGTCTCGATGAATAATATAAATCACAAATTAAACTCTGTTTATGTTAACACCTACGCTGTTTACTCTGAAAAATTGTAACACTTTGGGATGTAATCCCGTGTAGTCCGGCAGTATAGTCTGCTTCCCCCCCCCCTTTTTCTTCTTTTTTATTGTTTTTCTTATGCTTCGGCCCTGAAGACGGAAGATTACATCCCTTCCGAAACGTCGGTTAACCTCTATGGAACTACATGGAATTACAACCCCGCAAATCTCACTCTATAAATTTACTGTTATGGTCTTTTACAGAGAGTTATATAAATAAAATAATTTCGTATAGATTTTCCAGAAGATAGAAATAGAATTCAAAATTTGCTTCTCTATTTGGTTAATTATATTTTTCTAATTGTCATTTTTCTTCTCGTACAATTCGTTCCACATCTCAGTGTACAACCATTTCTCCCTTTCTCTTATGGTTTATTTCTCTCTTCGTGTTTCTCCTCCTTTATTTCTGTGCAGCGCAAATATTCCGATCTGCATACTGAAAATAATACAAAAACACACGCGAGTTCTGGTAGTCGTTCTTACTCATCTGAAATAAGTCACAGTAGGAAGAAAACCTTCATAAGAAAATGATACAAGCACAAAAGCTTAACGAAAAACAGCAATAATTGGCAAAAGCCGTGGAAACAATATTGCCAAACGACAAGATTCGACATGACTGAAAACACAGCCATGAACAAAACGAAAATTCTGAAGTTATAAAATACAAAGATTCGAATGGAAAGAGTAGAATGGGGCCGTTACTTTCTAATAATAATAGAAGTGGCGCGAAGAACACAGTAACAGATACCAGCATCAAAACGCGTGGTAGAATGTCAAAGAGACTGAAATTCGTGAAAGAAATGAGATAGAAGAATGGATGAAGGGAGATAAAGAATACTTCATATTTTCTCCTAAGACATCTCGAGACAGGAAGGGTCGTGAAGAATGTGCAAGAGAACAAACATTCCGTGCCTGGTAAAAAGCGCGAAGGCTCTGATAAATAAGAAGAGTAATGTATTTATATATATGTGTGTGTGTGTGTGGACGCGTGCGTGCGTGCAAGCGATTATTTGAAGAGCCCGTTCCACAATAAATGTAAATGTATCTGAATTTTAAATTTTATCTATGCATAATGTTGTATTTTAGCGTCCTGTTGCACTGATTCGTATCCATAATGTGTATATATTTACCGTCTTTTAGTGCATACAATTTCACTTGTCACTTCACACTACATGTTTCGGCATCATTCTGCCATCCTCAAGTATATTAATCACTTTAAACCATTGCACTGCCTGCCATCAAGTGTCCATTTATAAAATAATATAAAATGTGTGTTCGTCGTTGTTCAATAATAAATTTATATATTAAAACTTGTTAAGATCTATCATCTTACATGTCGTATATCAAACTCGTGTGTGATGTCATTCATCCGCTATTGGAGTCGTTCTTCTTATGTCTTAATTATGTATATACTGTGTCTTATGATATGTGTCTTTCTTATGTGGCTGCGTGCGTTGTATCTTAACAAGATTTAATATATAAATTTATTATTGAACAACAACGAACGCACATTTTATATCATTTTATAGATGGACACTTGATGGCAGGCAGTGCAATGATTTAACGTGATTAATACACCTGAGGATGGCAGAATGATGCCGAAACATGTAGTGTGAAGAGACAAGTGAAATTGTATGCACTAAAAGACGGTTTATCTATACATATATGGAAGAACATTTATTTCTCGACAAATCCTCCACCAATATTGCTACACTTGTCCCAATGCTTTATCAGTACGCCGCAAACCGCAACACAGAAGTATTTCGACTGATGTCTCAGCCACTTCCGCACTTGGTCGTCCATTATCTTTGCCTTTCGAACATCCTTGAGAATTATTCCACAGAGTTGGAAACGCTTTACGCGACAAACACTTTCCACCGTAAATATGAAACATTTCTTTATGAATAGTCTTTGCACTGAGTCATTTTACCCACAAAAAAACGCACAATAGAACTCTGTACTTAGGTAGAATACTCTTCAAGAACAGTGGCCATTTTGACTACTGAAACCAGCTTCTCAACTTCTGCTATTGACTGACATGAAGCTTGACGGTACTGCTATATTTTGATACAAAAAGAAAATTTATTACGTTCATTACGCTGTTTTACTGCAATTTGTGACCTATTTACTGACTCTTCCTCGTATGTTTTATGCGAAGTACCAACAGCCTGCTCTGGATTATAGATAGCATTCTATTTGAGTTTAATATACTCGTATTTAGCAGCTACACTGAATGAATATAAATCAAAAGAAATGTGTCCAGAAAACTGTAAAGTAGACGAGTTTAATCGAACGTTGTTAAAATCTGTTTCGGGAGTGAAATAATGTGCCACGCAGGTGATCTAAAATACACGAACTCCCCATTGCACAGTAATTTCATTCTCTTCGTGGAAATAACGGGTAATATATTGTTCTCTCCGTGGGTTATATACGGAAGCAATGAGTATCTATCTATCGCTCTATCTATCTATCTACCTACTTACCTATCTATCTATGGCTCTACAGTCCCCTTGCTGGACCTTGGCCGCTTTTTCAGTTTCGTAATCTATAGACAGTTGGTAGACCGCCTCTGTGGTCTAGTGTTCAAAGTTCCTGACTACAGATCCAGAGGTCCCGGGTTCCATTCCCGGGCGCTACCAGATTTTCTGATAGGTGGTGGGTCTGGAACGGGGTCCACTCAGCCTCATGAGGATAATTGAGGAGCTACTTGAATTGAAAATTAGCGATTCCGGTCTAGAAAACCGAAATTAAAGGACGTGGGTATTCATTGCCCTGTCCAAGCGACACCCTCTATCCGCGGCGGTAGTTCGGTCGGTATAGTTTGATTGCGGACTAAAGTCACGGATTTTATTTGTTTGTTTTTATACACAGTCTGTAGGACCCCTTAGACGGGGAATCAGCTCGTCTAAAGCCGCTACCTACACATAGGACAACACAAACCCAGTGCAAACACGCACACAGACATCCACGCCTCGAGTGGGATTGGAACCCACGATCCCAGCGTTCGAGCGAGCGAAGATAGCTGATGCCTTAGATCATTCCGAAACTGATCGGTACCTAGACTGTATAAAGACAAATGCAACGATTTACGATGAACTGTAAGGGATTTAGAAGTGAATGGTCGAGGAGCTATTCCAGCATTTGCTTGGAGAGAGTGAGGAAGAACTTGAGGCTGATGTTGAAGATAAAGAAGTTGTGGGATAGCGTGTACTTCATCATGTAGTTCACAGAAGCCCCCCGCATTGTTCTTTGTCGTTTATTAAGCGTACTTGCGGTTTGTTTATAAATGACGTTTCAGCAAAACGGAAAATGTTTAAGACAAAACGAATGATGTTGTATTTTAGCGTCCTGTTGCACTGATTTTCATCCATGATATGTATACAGTTGCCGTCTTGTAGTGCACTCAGTTTCACCTGTTACTTCACGACATGTTTCGGCAACATAGTGCCATCATCAGGTGCCCTAATTACGCTAATTTATTTCATTGCTTGCCTTTATAAAATTATTTAAAAAGTATTTAAGCGAAGCTTAGCTAAGCAGCTAAGAAGGGAACACACATCACAAGACACGGTTTACACAGAATATAAGAAAAACGACCCACATAGTGGAAGAACCACACACAAGTTTTAATCATGACACATAAGATGAATGATCTTAACAAGTTTTAGTGTGTGTAAATTCATTATAGTTGACAAATACGCACTTTTTAAATACTTTTTAAACAATTTTATAAAGGCAAGCAATGAAATAGATTAGCGTAATTAGGGCACCTGATGATGGCACTATGTTGCCGAAACATGTCGTGAAGTAACAGGTGAAACTGAGTGCACTACAAGACGGCAACTGTATACATATCATGGATGAAAACGAATGAGTCTCGTAATTCAACAACACAATAATGAACGTCTAATTTCAACAGATATGTAAGACAGTTTGTCGGATATACGAAAAACTGCGTTTGTAGTAGCAAATTAATACGAGTGAAAATAGAAATTGTCTGACAATTTTAACAATTTAAAACAAATCTGTTAAGAGGTTTAGGCATTGATTGTAGGTGATGCACGAACTTGCAGATAGATGGTCAGACATGACCTCCACTCGAGATATTCTCTTATATTTGTAAGGAACGTCTAAAAGAGACTGAATCTACGCTTGCGCAATGAGCGCCTTCTTTCGAATGAATGAGCAGCTACAAATATCAGATATTTTCCATTGTTCTTACTGAATTGTGCGAGGCTGTGACTGAACAAAACAAACCATTCCAAAGTGACTCTGTTGAAGTCATTTAGAAATCTGTGTCACGTAAAGCGAGGGACGTCAACTGCTTAATCAAGCGGCAAATTATAAAATTGAAAGGAATTCATTTCAGCGGAATTGGAAAGGGGCTGGGGAATGTAGCAGTTCACGTGTGTAGTAATGTAGCAGTATTCTGCACACCGAGGCAAACAGATTTATCCAAAATCACACCCCTTCGGCGGATGCAGTTCAATTAGAGGAATGGTGTAATTTCTGTTTTGTTACGTTATTTTTGCCAAATTTAAATGCATTTCTTACGTAAACACAAGCTATAAACTTATTGAATTTTAGTTCTCTGTACCTTCTGGTTTCTTCTCTACAGATATTTACTTATAAACGTGCTGCCAACATTCTTTTAGACTACCAAGTGGCATTATGAAAGTATTAAAAATGTGTTTGCATAAAATTGCTTTGCAAGCAAGCCAACAAATCGTCCCTCTTTGCCCATTTTCAGAACTACAGAGTTTGAAGGACTTAAGCTTCTCACAGCGGTAATTGTGGAGTGTTCTGTAATGGGGGATATAACATCCATTGGAAGACAACCGCCGTTGCACAAACATGTCGGCTGTACCTTGAAGGTCAAAAAACGGACCAAGAAAGAAACCAACATGAAACCTCTTTATACTAGTTTCTTTCTTGGCTTCTCCTTCGATCCTGAAGATGGGAGCCGATATTCCTCCGAAATATATGTGGAATTTCACAAATTATACAACACCCTACCCCAGAAAGCAAACTTTTAATATCGTAGAGAGAGTACTTACATTCTCCCTTCAACTAACGCTGTCTTGGGCCGCGCCATAGCTCAAGCGGTTAGTCGCTGACTTCCCACCGTGGCGGCCCGGGTTCGATCTCGGGTCTTGTCAAGTGGCGCTGGGGTAGGTTTTCTCCGAGTACTTCGGTTTCCTCTGCCAATCTTCATTCCACCAGATTCTCCATCATCATAATCACCCGGGGCAGGTACTATAGACCAATTAGTGGCCGTCGTGCCGAGTGGACCCAGCTGGGCTCCAACCCCCAGTATGCGAATTTAAAAGAAAAAAAGCTGTCTTTACACTGATAACAGCTTATGGTTGGTTCCATTTAAACCATAGATGAAGGTTAATAGTCTTCTTCAAGCTTCGTCCGCATTATCTTGGGGGATTTCATTCAAAATTTAGTTTGGCAGACCTACATACATTAATTACATGCTGTAAGAATTGTGGAATTGACTGCAACGAACGGTTGGATTCCATAGTAGTGTATAAGCTCCAGCTATAAAACAACTGAACACTGCAGGAAGGAACGAAAGAAGAAATGAACAACGAGAAAGAGGAGCGTATAAGCCGCGGGGGTGCTATATGTATGGTTTGCCGTCCGCGTGAATACACTGCCTGTACCTAACATATCTTGCATAAAGCCAGCATATGTTTTTACAAAAGCTTTCAAAACCATGTGCTGCTCCCAAAAACACAACATACTTTAGGTTAATTGCTTCTTAACTCGTGCATATGAACATATTCATGAAGCTCCTAGTCGTTATTAGCACGTTTTGTTCAGGGAATCTGTTTGTATACGTTTTTACAATTCATTTTTGTAAATTAAAGAAACGAAGAAGGTCGCATCTCTGTGCCTGGGAAATACTCAGAGCTGGAATTCTCTACGTAGAAACAAAAAAGAAAATGTTCTTATCCTGGATGAATCTGCTATTCGCTGCAGCACATCCACGTAGACTGTGCCTTTCTTGCTAGAAGAAACAAGCTATTATAAACCTAAATTGCAACGTATGTAATTCCTCTTCAGTTTGAAGTCAAATGACAGAGGTTGTCCACAGTATTTAGTGGAGCCGGTTTTCATACGGAGAAATATGGTTCCTAACAGGCTACAACACCTATGTTTAATCAACAAATTCCTTCCATAAAAAACTTCATGATTTCAAGGCGGTTGTAGATTCTTATGAGTACATGATGGATCGCCTAAAAGAATTAGCAGCAACACTGGTCGCGGTCAGCGCTTGGCTGGATCATCATCATCAGTAATCTGTCAAGACGACAGGTCCACAGTCTCTTCCAAAACAATTCCTCCACCTAATGCGATCTAGAGCTTTCTCCTTCAAATGACAGTATCCTCTTCTGTCCCCAAGGTCATCTAGCATCTTCTTACGTCTTCTTCCTCGTCTTCTTGTCACTTCTATCCGCCCCTCTATCTTTCCTTCGATAACTTCTTTTAGAAGGCAGTTTCTGCGTAAAACATGACCAATCCAATTAGCCTTCCGTTTTCTTATTTCGTGTAGTATATTCCTCTGTTCACTGACTCTAATTGTCCAACTGAAAACACCATATGCCGGTGGAGACATGGAGCAAAGGCCTTACCATCTTGTCTCCAATGGATGACCGTTCGGTATCACTATATTCTATGATTATGTTTGCACCATTGTAACTGATCACAGTTTGCTATAATTATTTATATATCGGTCAGTCGAAATTCGTAACTGTCAGTTGTATCTTATGACATCTAAGTCGTACAACAGTGCTTTTCCGTCAGTTCCGTCGTGAACTCTAAACTGCCATTTAAGCAAGTTGCAATACCCAGAATATTCTACAACTAGTGTTCTCTTTCAACTTCCGACTAATTACGAAATATTCGTGAGTTCCCCATTGAACATTCAGTACGAAATTTTCCAGTTCTTAACAGAGTGCACATAATAATAATATTAACAATAATATGATTCAATTCTTATATATTTGCATACTAACTCAGTGGCCCAAGGGCCAATTACAAAAGGGAACACTAGTTAAAGTAAAGAAACACACACAATGTACAAAACAAGGTAATTTTAACACCTGATTTGTGATGATAATAAGATAATAAGAAAAACCAATATATAATATATCATTCGGAAGTGATAATATTGATAATAAATCTATTATTTATGATTTATGTGCCGAGTGAACAGTTACAAGGCCAATTACAGACACAGCACAGTGTAGATAGACTGTGTAGATATATTATGGACAAATAACATAAAGACAAGAGACAAATTTCGGGTAAACACTGAAGAAATAAAACATATTAATATAGAAAAATGAATAAAAATAAATAAAGATGAAGAGAAATACATAAAGAACATAATAACTAAGAACGATAAAACGTAGTAAGCCTTAAATATTATTAAAAATTTTAGGTAGAAGATTATAAAATGTAATGAGAGAAACTGGCCCGATTGCAAGAATGCCGAGACCTTTACCCACCGCGTTGGCACGATAGGCGTACCGAGCAGGACAGTGTTTGTTAGAGGGACAAACACAAAATATTAAAAAACCCTAACATTGTGAGTAGGAAAATGAAGACTAACGCTTTCCAAGAGAGAAGTGGAGGATTTAAGGCTATGATAGAATGACACAAATTCCGTCCCCAAGTGCAAACACTATATATTATATGTCCTTGATCCTGTTCTTTCTACACTACATGTTTCGGCCTCTATCAGCCATCATCAGGTGTATACTCTTAACGTTGCTGCCACACTGAACCCGGTCTAAAATTTAACATTTAAAAACACAATGTCACAATCTTCGTATTATCAACATCTACATCGTTGATATGTGTCTGGTATGTAGATTATGTTGCACACGTCAAATTTGATATTCTTGTAGTAGCACTTTAAAAATCTTTAGTTATGATGTTTTTAAAACCTTTTAAAATTTTCTCTAAATTTTAAATTTAAAATTTAAAATTCTTAGGGTTACACGCCCTATGTCTAAGTGCTGGAGCGGCTAGTTCTTGTTTTCACACTGTACAGGTGTTATTTAATGTAGTCTTCTTGTGTGGGTGCCGCTGCTTGTCTGTACTACGTGTCATTTATCGTGTAGAGTGCAACAGGATGCTTAAATATAATATTACTATGATAGAACTGAGCAAAAGAGAAAGTTTCATCAAGGTGATGACTCCGTTAACGTAAAGAATGTAGACTTAATTTCTCTAAGGCATCAGTATAACTATAAGGAATATCAGGGGGGACGGGGGACGCGAATTTCTGCTGGATGCGCTCCCGCTTGTTATGAACAAATCCGCTGACCTAAGGGGGTCTCAATATCAATACCAGAGAGAGCTCAAACTTGTGGAACAATCTACACACACAATGATCTCCGTGCTGTACGTGCACCAACTGAAGCAGACAAAAGGACCACATGACTATCAATTCCCAGCTACCACATTGTGTTCTCAATTCGTATGAACGTGCTTGACGATTCCATTGCCTCGCCTACAGCTAGAAAATACCCGACTGCCTGCCACAGGATGTTCCCTGATTAATCCACTTTTTGACCGCTCAATGACTACCCTCTTATGAGAATGGATCATCCATCTGCGATGTACTTCACAAAAGAGGAGATTCCTTTGGCGTAAAAGAGTGGATCAGTTTGATGCAGAAGTGTCATTCTAAACCTAGGATACTATCTTCTGGAAAATAGTGCCGTGTGGTCCGTTGAAAGTCAAACGACGTTTCAGAGGGACATATCGCTTCTATCTTCAGGGTCGGAGAATAAACCGAGCAAAATTCCGCCGTGGAAGCAAGTGGCAATCACTTTTATCATACTTCTCAGGATTAATGTATGAATGAATATACATGAGAACTTAAAATTTTGTAAGCAAAATCTTGAACAGGGAAAATATACAGAGTAAAATTTTGACTTTTCTAGCAAAACGGGCTGGCCGTAATATGTAAGAATGAACTTACTTACTTACTCATGGAGCTGAGCCCTTCTGGAGGAGCCGCCAATTCAGCAGCTACTCAAGAATTTCCCAGCATTTTATGGAACCCGAATGTTCATCACCGTGTTCACAAGAGCCCTCCACTGGTCCCTATCCTGAGCCAGATCTATCCAATCCATACCATCCCATCCTATCTCTCTAAGATCCATTCCAATATTATCCACCCACCTACGTCTTGGTCTTCCCCGTGGTCTCTTTCCTTCTGGCCTTCCCACCAATATCCTATACCCCTTCCTCGTCTCCCCCATTCATGTTACATGACCTCCCCACCTCATCCTCCTTGACTTGATCATTCTAATTATACTTGGAGACGAGTACAAGTTATGAAGTTCCTCATTATGCAGTTTTCTCCAACTTCCTGTCACTTCATCCCTCTTCGGTCCAAATATGTATGAATGAACAAAGAAGAATAAACAGTAGAATAAAAAGTGCGAACAAGGAACTTTTTCCTATTACTGCAAGGTACGTCCTTTGCGACATCTAGAATGGAGGTCATGAAGTGCTGGAATAGCAGAGACAAGATCAAATAGAAGCAACTCTACTTTGCAACCTACACTGAAAATCTCTCCTAAACTAACTAACTAACTAACTAATAAAGTTAACGTCAGGTCACAAAAACGTTGACTACTCAGAGATTCAAATGAATTCCCTGTTCTTACGCTTCTGCCAAATGTTAACCAATGTGCCAACAAAAGCACGCTACTGGGTATTCTCTTACGACTTTTCAATGTAGCCCGTATCTTTATCCACCATTCAAGGGAAGAAAGTATGAAGGAAAGGAAGATAAACATAAGAATATAAATAAAGAGGAGAGAAATTAAGAAGTGTAGTAGCAGGAAGAATAAAAAAGATAGAAAGAAAAATACGGAAAGAATGAACGTGTATGAATCCCACAAACAGTCAGTATACGTACGGGGGAACAAAAACAATTTTGGATGTTTCTTTATATTGAATCATTAGGTCACCTCGTCCACTTAGCTCATCAGCAGCTGCAAACAGTTCCAGGAGCAACCGCACACGGTACTAAATAACGGACGCGAGACCTGAAAATTGATTGCTAAATTTGACTGACTAGAGCCGGTGGATAATTTACTAGATCAAAGACAAAATTTTCCTTGCTCTTCCACTGAGAGCAAAGCTATGAAAGGAACTGCACTATTACGGTAACTGTGCGAAAACCGTGCAGACAAACGTTGTTAATAAAAACGATATAAAGTTCAAAATCACTCAGAAGGGTCCTATAATGCCTGCAGTAACAATTTCCATAAGACAGAAAAAGTGGACACTTGACATTCAGGATAAATTTCACATCTGAATTTCTAGGGTGTATTTAGCCCAACATAAAACCATTTGACTGTTATACGGCTGACATCCTAGTACAGTTTTTCTATCCAGCACTAACATAAAATTAGTTCCAAGATTTAAAAGTAAATAACTTAGAATCATCACAGCACTTCGGTACATGAATGCAAAATATAAGAACAATTTGATTGTAAGCCTCGCTATTTAAAATGAGCTTACACTGAACCCACAGTTGAGAATGACCGTCGAGATAAGCAAGTCTCAAGGGTCTCCTATTTTGACTGGCTCAAACAAGAAGCCTTATAACCATTGCTCTACATTTTCTTTAAGGATACGCAGTTTGGAAGATCCATCATAATCCAGCAAGGGTTAAAACTGAATGGAAAACATAAAATTCTTTTTAATTCTGATGATATTAATTTATTTGATGACATATAGATAGAGGGGCGGATAGAAGTGACCAGAAGACGAGGAAGAAGACGTAAGAAGATGCTGGATGACCTTGGGGACAGAAGAGGATATTTTCATTTGAAGGAGAAAGCTCTAGATCGCATTAAGTGGAAGAACTGTTTTGGAAGAGACTGTGGACCTGTCGTCTTGACAGATTACAGATGAATGAACAGATGAATAAATACAGATAATATAAAGAATCCAGACAATTTTGTAAATTCCAGTAATGAACGTGACCGAAATTTGAGTGCAAATAAAACTAGTTATACTTTATTTCCATATCACCAAAATGAAGGACAAAACAGATTCAGTGGTGGGTTTAATTTTGAACATTGCCATTAATACTGGAAAATTCTTTTAGGATAACTGACTTTTGGGTCACTCTGTACACAGTAGCATGAAGTCGAATTTGGAGGAAAGTTTGCGAGTCTCTTCAGAACATTTCATTTTAAGACACGCTGATATGAAACAACTCGGGAATTTCCATTATTTCGTGTCTCGTTACTGAAATATAGGAAAAAATCATTGCACTTTAGAACCAAACTAACTTTCCTGACAGTTTAACCGCCAAATTCCGGATCATGAATGAAGCCTGCAACTTACTGATGAAGGATATGATGTGCTGCTTGGTCAGGGCTGTAGCTAAACTAGGGGTTGGTGGTAGGTGAACTTGGACAAGAGACAGAATAGTGACCAGCGGTGAAAAACCAAAGATACTCGACCAAAGTCATATTTCAGCGCTACTTCGTCCAGATAAATCACAAACGTTTTCACTCAGGATTAAACCCGGACCTGCGCCATTAGAAACCAGTGTCTAATCATCAGCTCTATCTCGGTAAATTAAAATATAATTATCCCGTATATTATGGCATATTAAAATTCTTTTAAATATGCAATATTTATAGCATGTTGTGTGAATGTGTTCAGTTCCAATTTACAACCTATTGACGATCAGACGGTCAATGTTACAGTAGTCTCTATTTTAACAGACCTAGGCTGGATGGAGTGAGTATTTAAAATGATCTCGAGATAAATATGGTAGGAATTGAATTAAACTGTCTTACACCAAATACTTTGGAAAGTGTAATGGGTTTCCTGATCGTACAAAATGTGAAATATCTCACAACATACTGACATTCATTTTAAAAAATAATTTTGGAAACAGTCCTTTAATAACTATTGTAAAATTCTTTTCGCCAGATTGAAGATTAAGCCCGTATTTGGAGTTAGGAACGCCGTATTTTTAAACTGCGTGTGTTCGTGAGTTACGACATAAACTTACATATTTGGTATTTGTTGATATCAATCACTGATTAGGCCATTTAGCCTTTTCCTATTCGTAATAAAATTTGAAAGGAAAGTATATTTAGGGATTTATTATGATCTGTTAGATGAAAGTCTGTTCCACTGGACGGTCTGTACTTGATAGAGAACACAGAACACAGATATTCAGAACATGCATTCATGGACGTAGCTGGATTCCATCTCATGACTCGTGTGTCTGAAGTATCTGAAACCGCACGCATTCCAGAACGCGCGGTCACTTTAATACATTATTCGTAGCGACTTTCATAATTTGTACGTTTGTAGTTTCTATGAAGTGGTCAGCATATTTAAATTTTATGGAATAAGGTAGGATGAAATTGAACTTTCTACGTGTTTTCCTTTGACAGTTGTGGAGAGGGTGAATAACTACATGAACTAGCCAACAAGTGGATTGCTCCTTGCATGGCTGTGCATATATCACTGGAGCGCAGGGAAATCACCATACGTGACCCTAGGCGGAAAACTTTGTCCAAAGAAAATGAGAGAGAAAGCAAAACATGAAAACTCTCTTTAAAAGTTCCTTCAGTTTCCTCGTATATGGAAATGTTACATAAAGGTGTCAGGAAAATATTCGTTGTTCCAGTAGCTAACATGGTAATGTTCTACATTGCACATTTTCTGCTCACAACTTTATTTTGTCCTACATATACCCGTATATTCTCTTTACAGACGCGTTCTGCATGGCTTTCCTCAGACTTTCCTGTTAAATTGCGGGTTGTTACCTGAATTAGTCCATAATTGATACCATCCAAATCTCATTCAATTTCTGATTCATATATCCATTCGACGCTACATAATACAGCTACTGAAAGTGTGGTTAAATAGCCAATAAATTAACAAACAAAGAATAACAACAGGCGCTGTTCCCTTGCAGTAACCAATGAATAACAGCAAACACGAAATTCTCGAATGTCCCTCACCATGTAAGTAAAATTCAAGTCACATGAATGTAATTCAAACCGTGCAGTAAGATACATCTGACTAATGAACATCTAAGGAAATACGAAGACAGGTCATTTCTGGCTGCCTCATGCGGGGGAGTGAAGTTCCTTCATAGTAAGTTCCGTAGAATAATTTGAGGGAATAAGACCACTTTGAAGACATAGGCTTAGACAGGAAGACAATAGTGTAACGTGCATAGCCGAAGCGTTTCTAGGCAACGACCCGTAAACAACCTTCAGTTGAGTGCGTTACAACAATAGGACGAATATTTATAGCTCTTTGCTAGGCGACAGTCAGCGCAGCAATGGACTGACGAGATAGATACAACGTGACGTGTTTTCTGTGCTGCCTGTGTCATCGACTATAGAACTATGTTTCCTATGGGGTCCGTGCTGCGCTATTATACTAGAGCTGTGAGCCGTAAGTTCACAGCGAACAGTGACGACAGTGACAATGTTCTCGGTGGAAGATATAACGCGTGATTTAGAGGCTTCATGTGTGCTGTAGTGCAGTGATGTCTGAGTGTGACTGTTATAGTTCCTGCGCTGTAGTTGTGGTACCAGCAGAGACCAGAATAAGACAGAATGCGGAAGAAGGTGAAGTGTTCGACAGTGAATCAACGTGCTTTCGAGAACGAAGCATAGCTACGTAGAGGGGGACTGTTATCAGGAAGGAGCTGAGTGTGTGAACTATTATAATCGACTGGGATTGTGATAATCATGTCAAATAAGTTGATTCATCAATCCAGAGAACCCACTAATTACTTGTCGGGTCACCAGGATACGTAACAATATTAAGAATGATTAAAGAAATAGGGTGAGAGGTCGTGGGTTTAATTGACCTAGCTCAGGATAAGGACCAGTGTCAGAGTCTTGTTAACATGATAACGAAGCTTCTTTTTTTTTCTCTTCCCCCCCTTGGCACTATAGCCCCAGTGGGCCTAGGCATACCTCCATGAACTTCTCCGTTCACTTCGGTTTTTCTAGATCTTACACATTCGGTAGGACTCCTTGGGCGCGTGATCAGCTCGTCGCAAGGCCTCTACCTGTACACAAACACAGAAAAACGCACACAAACATCCATGCCCTGAGTGGGAGTCGAATCCACGATCCCGGTTTCCAAGCAATCGAAGACAGTGCATGCCTTAGACCAGTCAGTTACCGTGACCGACTAATGAAGCTTCTAGTTCCGTAAAATATTGTCAGTCCTTGACCAGCTGAACAACTAAGAGCTTCGCAGGAAGTATGTACTCCATGGAGTTAGTCGATGCAGTATCGTAACTGTAACATGATTAATTTTGAAAATATTTTTTTCAGCAATACATTTCTACCAAAGCAAATGAAACATTCAAAACTGCAAGTAAAGCTTTCAGGAAATATATTAACGCAATTACAGTACATCCTTCCACCCTGGTTCATGAAGGAGGGACCTTGACTAGGAAAATAGAGTCTGACCTGTTCACAGAACACACAGAGAACTCCTAACGAGATTCGCAGAGGAAAATTACAATGGCGGATCTTAACAATGATATTAAGTTCATATTTAGAATATTAAAGCATTGTTGCATCCAAAGTTAAATAGAACTTTAAGTGAAATTAAATTTAATGCCGGTATTAACAATTAATTTTGCACATAAATCCCGGCATCTAGATTAAAGCAAGCAGTGAGACGACGTTCCGTTAGCCTTGCGTCTTCATCAATTTTACCAAAGCGCATTTTTCCTTAAATGAATTATAACTTCCCCTTGGAATATGAAACAAAACTATGTAAAACAACCCTTCTGTAGAAGCTACTAATCGCTCAGCTCTCAACAAAACCTCAGCCTTATTAGTATGATTTTCCAAGCAGTCAGTAATTGCGTTGGCTTTCTCGGACGGATGAAATTTAAGGCCTGAAGAACTATGAATAGCATTTGGTGTCCCTTGGTCCATCCCTCTTTAAGAGGGATTTCACAATGGGTCAAATAGCCTGAGATGTGTCTTCAGTGTTACCTATTTTTTTTTCCACCCCTCATAGTGCCTTTTTAGGGTCATTTGTCTCGTTAATGAGACTCGGGTCGGACCCCATAGAAAACAAGTGCCAGAATACGTGGCGCGGGCCACATAGAATAAACAGCTTCCTATATTTTTGCGAAGGAACATTTATCGCACCGTTGCTTAGCAATAAAAGTATTCGTTGTCGCGGGAATATATTTAACTAACCACTTGCCTAGAAACGGATATACACTTTAAAATATTCCACATCTACTCCTAGGTATCCCTAATGTTATCTTACCTTAGGATTTACCGATTTCGATTATGTAGACAATTCTATTTCGTCCACTCGTGCAGAATGTCCTAATTATCCAGCCTAGTTTGTTGCAAACAATCGAATTTGAAATACGTCTAGAAAACAAAATAGAACAACAAACTCCGTGATTTAAGTCCGTAAGCGAACTATACCGACCGAGCGACCGCCGCATGTCGGCGTAGTTTAGTGCCAACTTTTGCGGATAGAGGATGTCGCGTGGTCATCGCAACGAATCCCCACGGCCGTTAATTTCGATTTTCTAGACCGGAGCCGCTGTTTCCTTGAAATAGCTCTTCAATTATCATCACGAGGCTGGAAGTACGTTTAAACGTATGCATTTCCCAAATACGTACCCTATATACTGCAAAGCTCAATTAATTAAAAATTATTCGTTGTAAATACTCGTATATATCCATTATTGCAAAGCTAATGGTACTATAATTATTGTAGACGTACAGCGTAATCACAAATATTGTAGCTTCAATAATCAATTTTCTCATTCTCAGCAGTTCAGATTCTGCTGGTGACATGGGTTATCGGATACGTATCTGATCCGTTAGCTGTTATTTAATATTGTTGTAAGATCACATAATTTGGCGTCCATGAGATAAAAGAATCGTTACACTGAATTGTAAACGACTGGAGAGCACGTGTTCCTGGTTTACTACAGCACACTACTCAGAATCCGCCATGAATGATGATAAAGAAACACAAAAAAGGAAAGATCAGGAAATTGGGTGCCCAGACAGAAAACAAAGGGGAGTGAGAGTGAAGGTTATGCCACACAGAGCGCTACGTACGCTATGTTCGCTATACGAACAGAAAAATATCTCCCTTTATTGCCAATGTGACTGGTCACACAGACTTCCGTACGCTACGTACGCTATGTTCCCTATGTTACCTGCGTCGCAGAGTGTACACAGCGTACGTAGCGTACGTAGCGAACGTAGGGTAGCGCACTGTGTGGCCGAACTTTATGAGACGAATTGGAAGAAATCGGTTCTGTTGTTCAAATATTTTAGTTAGAACTCTCACAGTTGTTATGCGTAAGAAGTTGGAAGTATAAAGAAGAAACCTTAATTGACTTAAGAGGCCTCCAAGCCGAGAACTGAAACCGCGACTTACGAAATTCGAAGCAGGAGTACAAACCACTCAACTCTGAATTTCAGTAAACATAGTAAATGCTCGTGTTAGTCTATATACCGTATTTACGCATGTATAGGCAGCGTGCGTGTATAGGCCACAGCACAATTTTCAGACAGAAATTATAGAAAAAATAATTTTCTTGGAATATTATTTCAGGAGTAGAACATCCTGTATTACTAATTATGAATCTAATTTTTTTAAATGAAGTGTGATTTCGAATATTTCGAATATAAGCCGCACCCCAGTTTTCCTTTTAAATTTTTGGCAAAAAATGTGCGGCCTATACATGCGTAAATACTGTATATGCAAGAAAATCGTAGAGATTTTTATTTCTCGCTTAATTAACAATACAGCCAATAATCCAGACCATATATTATTGAATATTTTTACTAATAATTTATCGTGAATTGGACAGTCGCAACCTATTTCGAGCCACTGCCCTAGAATTCGCCTAGAGGGACAGAGAAAACCCACGAAATAACTCAGTGAAATTAGCCAGCATCTCAGTCTGCTGCCTTACCAGCAGGACCAACTACGAGTAGAAAAGAAGACCGACCGACCCTAAATATAGTATATAAAATTTTTGAGAAAAACACGCTGTAATCTCCCACCCCCCTCAAAAAAAGAAAGAAAGAAAGAAAGAAAGAAAGAAAGAAAGAAAGAAAGACTTTTGCTAGAAAAGTGACCTCCAGAAATAACAGAGCCCCTGGATACGCAATTTTCGAGACATAAAGTCGTCCGACAGCTTAAGGAGCAATAAATCATGGAAACTTCAATCTGTGCGTTATTACGTGGAAACCAACAGAACAAGAGACTGTACAGTTCAACTTTCAGTGAGAAGAATATCGTTTTACTTCAATCCTCGAGCTGCGAAAGTCAACAGAGGCAGAGTTTCTTGCGATGATAACAACTTTCCTCTCCTGTTTGGAGAACGCAAATTCTCTGAGGCCATCTCAAAGGCATAATTAAAAAATTCATATCATTAGTAGTATCAACACTACAACCCCTCAAATTATTGAGATAAAAACCTTGATGTTGTAAGATTTGAGGCTTTCACGGCGGTGACTATGAAGAAAGCAGTCTTCTGGGATTTGACACCGTGTATATGTGGTGTTAACCGACGTTTCGGAGAACGTATCGCCTCCATCTTCAGGGTAGAAGAAAAAATATAAGAAATCTGCAAGCGAAGAGACCGTGAGAACCGGCTTTTACCGAAACGTCGGTTAACACCACATATACCGGTTCCAAATCCCAGAAGACTGCTTTTTTCAACCTTGATGTTGCCTGATTTCGAGAATCAGTCTTAATGAAACTTGGTATGTGTATCATGCCATCTGAGGCCATCTCAACGGCGTCTCTCATAAATCACACCCATCAGTAATACCAACACTGCAGCCTCACAAATTGGATTTTTTTTACTTCATTACGCATACATGCTGAAGTAGTCTTCACGGAAGATCAGTGTGGTACAACAGTGTAACAGAAAGTGATAGGCATATGAGAACTTCCCTGTCAGATGCAGGCTCCATTTTATTTTAAGTTCAGTTATACACAGGCGTTAACACTATACATGTTACGGCAGCTGTACAGTTATTATGAGCAATAACGGACAATTATGCAACATCACATACTGGGAATTACAATAGAAGAAGAGCAATTTTCGTATCTGCCAGTTAATCACAACTTCTGTAACACATGCAGGGTATAAAATACATAGGACCTAGGCTAATGATTCGCCAAAGTTGCCACGTTTTACATATGCGGTGCTAGTAATTTCTCATGTGACCACTGGTCATTTTTCATGGCAAAACCATAAGTTTTTAACCTCCTTTTTCAGTCTGGTCCGAATTTATTTTCTGCAGGTCCACTGACTGTTTTTAAGCAGATATTGTTGGGCATGTTCTACACGGCTGCAAGTCTTCAACCTCGTTTAAAAGAAAAAAAGAGCGTCCCAATGAATTGGTGGATATAAATCTTCAAGCTAGTTGTGGAAGAAAACATCCAGTGTGCGTGTTCTCGTTTCTTACCAAGCTGTAAATTTGAACAATCGCATTTTCTCCATGCTTCACTATAAACTGTAAGCTTCACAAGATCTGTTGCTGAACACATCGGTCTATCGCAGTGCTCCAGACTTGTATTCAGGAGATGATCAGCCTTAACCTCAACCTGAAAACCTGTTATCTAGACTGAGGATTTTCATAGTTTTATTCAGCTCATCCAGGCAAGTGCTGGTTCAGTACATCGAATAGCTTACGGCAGCCTCCTCCCAAATCCCTTACAATACATCGGTCATCCTGTCATCTGATGCATAGCAACGGTCCGTCCGCTGACATAGAAAACACTGTTCCTCTACTGTTGGCCGTGTGTGTGTGTGTGTGTGTTACAAGCGTTGTCTAGGAACGGTCGATGTTTACAGATTCACTGCCTGGCAACGGTTCTACACGCTATAATATTCGTCATACTAACTGTGTCATTAAATAACTAATACAGACTATGCTTTACTTTAAACGCTTTGAGGTTTTAAGTTATGCAGATATAGCATATTATTTTGGACCTTCGAACACTGCCGTAGGAAAATTCTGTTTGAGAACATACTATCATACTAATAGACCACTGTAGGTCGCGGTGCAAGGGCCGAGAAGGCCCACCTCTTATGTACATCATACTATATGTCCACTTCCGTACAATTTGTAGTTATTTAGATGTTTGATGAAGATCGAACTGAGCGTCATATAACATAGGTGACGCGAGTAATGTAAAGGTCAACTGCTACGAAACAGCATAAATCATCAGGTGCGTTCATCGTTCAAGAGGATGCGGTTTGAGATATGCTTCTTTGTACAATATGATTTAAAAGTAACTGATAAAAGGTAAATGTAAATCTTCCCCTGTAACAGGCCGTAGAGGCCCACAGGGTTGTGAGAAGTCGAGGCGCTCACATTTTCTATACAATTGGTTCAAAGATGGCGGTAAGGTTGTCAGCCTTAGGCGCCGGCTGCCCTTTACCTCCAGAAAAATTCCTGGTACTCATTTCTGTTAGAGGCTGAGTCGACCCCAGGGCCATAGTGCGGTTGGAAGGATTAGGTCAATTTAAAAATCCAATGACCTTATCGGAAATCGAAACCACGACCTTACGCCTTGTGGCATAGTGCCTTAGCCAACTGTGCTACCGCGTGTCCCTTGTAGTAGTAGTAGTACTAGTAGTAGTAGTAGTAGTAGTAGTAGTGTCAATTACAAAAAAAATGGGCAACGGTGCACAAATAGAAGTTCCGCCTTCAAGACTGCCCGTGCAAATTAAATCTCAAATCCCAGCTTTAGTGCTGTGGCGCACAGACCCACTGACAAGCGGTGATTCTGTAAACAACAGTTGGTATTATGCAATAGGCGAATAAATAAATACCAGTTTGTATGCAACGGTCTAGGTACTTTTGGTCTATAACAATGGAAACGGTATTTAATTGTTTGTTAGAGTTGTCAGCATTTCAGTTGAGTGAAGTGACGTGATATAGCTGGTTGGTGAGTGAGAGAGTTCAGTTGTCAGCAGTTCAGTTGAGTGAAGTGACGTGATATAGCTGGTTGGTGAGTGAGAGAGTTCAGTTGTCAGCAGTTCAGTTGAGTGAAGTGACGTGAAGTAGCTGGTTGGTGAGTGAGAGAGTTCAGTTGTCAGCAGTTCAGTTGAGTGAAGTGACGTGAAGTAGCTGGTTGGTGAGTGAGAGAGTTCAGTTGTCAGCAGTTCAGTTGAGTGAAGTGACGTGAAGTAGCTGGTTGGTGAGTGAGAGAGTTCAGTTGTCAGCAGTTCAGTTGAGTGAAGTGACGTGAAGTAGCTGGTTGGTGAGTGAGAGAGTTCAGTTGTCAGCAGTTCAGTTGAGTGAAGTGACGTGAAGTAGCTGGTTGGTGAGTGAGAGAGTTCAGTTGTCAGCAGTTCAGTTGAGTGAAGTGACGTGAAGTAGCTGGTTGGTGAGTGAGAGAGTTCAGTTGTCAGCAGTTCAGTTGAGTGAAGTGACGTGAAGTAGCTGGTTGGTGAGTGAGAGAGTTCAGTTGTCAGCAGTTCAGTTGAGTGAAGTGACGTGAAGTAGCTGGTTGGTGAGTGAGAGAGTTCAGCTGAAAGTCAGCCTGTGAAGAGAAGACTAGGAGGTTGTTGTGAAGTGGCTGTCAGCCTGGGACCCACTTAGTTTAGTTGTGATTTTATAAGATTCTGCAAGGGCGGCTGTGGCAAGGGGACCTGATTGCGGGAAGCTGAAGAATCTCCCTCAGTAGAGGCCATTGCCAGGAAACGGCTTGTGAAGACTATAATAGACTGAGGACCGTAGTCTGTGTATATCGATGGTCTGTAAAGTATAGTTTCGAGTAGTGTATACAAATGGTCAATAAATAAATTCACCAATTCATATCCCATCTACAGTCACACCCCTAAATACGTACGTGGTAGTATGTTTCCCTCTTCATTTCAAAACTCGATGCTAATTCTAATGTGCTCGTAATACATTATAGAACTGCGAGATGATTTTGAACGGTGATTTCTGAAGGAACTGAAAGGAAGACGTAGATGAATGCTTTAAGTTCTCTTCACGCCGTCCTACTGTAAGTATGGAAAATGACTGTCTTATCAGAACTGGATTATGACTGTCTCCAGAAGCCCAGTCCTTCTTGAGAAGCTAAGACTTGCTCAGTTATTCATGAAATTCAAAGAATTTTATGAAACTCGAAACTTTATTACGTGTTCACAAGCCCCTGTTGTTGGTTCATATCATGAGCCCTGTAAGTCCAGTCCACAACAATCCAATTTCTTTAATATCCATTTTTGCAAATTTCTATCTATGCCTATGACTTCACAGAGGTCTTTCTCTTTCAAGTTTTCCTGGTGACGAATACAATTTATGGGCACCTCATTATCCTGCCTTCTGTTATCTCATCCCTCTTACATCCAAATATTTTCCTAACACCATATTTTCAAAAACTATCAGTCGATGTTTTCCTTTTAATGTGAGAGACCAAGATCCACACCCATAAAGAATTACAATTATAATTAAATATTTACATTTTTTAGACAACAGATAAGAAGACAAGGGATTATGAACTAAATGGCAGTATCTATTATTCAATGAACAATTAAATTTTGACGTATTAGTCTCATTTCTATTATTAGACCATTTCCACATTTTCAAGAAGTCGGTATAACGACGTGCTACAGGGTGAAAAGCCTGAGTTCGATTCTCGGCAAGGCAAGATTCTTCTGTACACCGCGGAATCCAGACCGGCTCTGAGGTCCATCCAGTCTCCTATCGGGTAGATACCGGGGACTTCTTCCCAGAGGGTAAAGCGGACGGGGCATGAAGTTGACCATAGCTCCGTCTAGTGCGAAGGTCAAGAATGGTTGAGCTATATTTTAATTTCCCCAAATATCTTCATTGTGTTTAATTACTTAAGCACAGGTAAGGTATAAGTACAGTTGTCCCTGTCCTTACCAAATTAAACACTGGGCCATGAAGACGTGGGGAGAGTAGATGTATAGATCCATGTTTTCTTGACCTCGTCACTGTTGCACAGGAAAAACTTTAAATTCTTCCACATTTTCAGAGGATATATTAGCTATGTTGATATTACGATTTTTCCCTGCGTTCTGGTATCGAGCCAACGATATAGATCTACGCGTAGTTGTATCTGCATTTATATGTATAGACCAGCCTCCTTACTACTGTCTATTACAGACTACGTGTTTTGATTTGCGATATCTGTATTTCCGTTACTCAATATTATCAGCGTAGAGCAAAATCTGATATGTTTCATTCAATTTCTTTCCTTCGTGGTTTCCATGGAGCCCCCTAATGGTGTATCATGAAGCAACGTTGAAAAGCATGGTGATAAAATATTTCCTTTCAGACCTTTGTAAATAGGAAACATATCAGAGAAGCATTTAGCCATGTTGACTCCACTACATTTTATTTAGAACTCATTTTAATTAGCCTAACTAAATTTATGGGAATACCAAACCCAATACGTGTTTCTTCCCTAACTGATTCATAGCCGGTCACGGTAGCCGAGCGGTCTAAGGCATGTACTGTCTTCGCTCGCTTGGAAACCGGGATCGTGGGTTCGAATCCCACTCAGGGCATGGATGTTTAGTTTGTGTGTGTGCGTTTTTCTGTGCTTGTGTACAGGTATAGGCCTTGCGACGAGCTGATCACCCGCCCAAGGACTCCTACCGAATGTGTAAGATCTAGAAAAACCGAAGTGAACGGAGAAATTCATGGAGGTAGGCCTAGGCCCAATGAGGCTGTAGTGCCAAGGAAAAAAAACTGATTCATAAGCTTTCTTTCAAGTTTATAAATAGATAGCACACTGCCGCATTTTATTTCCATTTCCTTCCAGCATCAGACAAATACAAAAATATGACGAACACCTGATCTATCAGTCTAAATCCACACTGACGATCCTCAGTAATTTCAAATTGCGGCTTCAATACCCGATGAGGTCATTTGATTTTTCAATTTACCTAATTCTTCCAGCCGCACTGTGGCCCTGAAATTGACTCAGCCTCTAATTGAAATACGTAAGTACCACGAATCTTCACGGGGGTAAAGGGCGGCCGACATATAAGGCTGAAAACCTCACCGATTATCTAGAAAATGTGGCAGCCTCGACGTCTCACAATTGTATGGACCTCGACATTCTGTTACAGGAATAGCTTTACTTCTATATATAGAGTTAAGCTTCAGAAAAAAAAGTTGGTTGATACACGAAAATAAACCTACGTGTGACAATGGTATATGACATAAGGCAATATACCACAGAAGGAATTCTTGACAAACAATTTCATCGACAAAATGTTGCTTTAGGAAAGCCAATATATCCATTCTGGAATAAAGGCATTGGTTTTGTAAACGTTTACAACTATATTCCTTTTACCTGCCATATTTGTTCTGCGTCCAGATAAGGAATTTTCTTGTTTCTATAAATCTGTGTACCGTAAAAAAAAAAAAAATGTATCACATCTGAGGGAACCTACTTGCTCTATTGTTTCGCCTGCTGTTTGCCCTGATCCAACCTGCGGCTTATTTGAAGAGATGGAACAGGACTTATTGGATTCGACGCAGAGCACAGCATTGCGCGCTAAAATAGCTGAACCAAATTTCTATGGGAGCACAACACTCGCCCTGGAGATCCAAGCAGACAAGCATGGGAAAATTGTGTGATTCAAAATACGTATACTTCGAAATTACTTCTTGATTTTTATTTTACAGTTTTATTTACCATCCACCATGCAATAATACCAACATTTAAAATTAAATCCTTCTTTAATTTAAACCCTGTGGCGTATTTACTCCATGCAAGAACTGATGAATAACAGAAAAGAGCCGTTGCTAAGTAACACAGGCACGCAACAATAGAACAACGAGGTTTTGCAATCTCTTTCTAGACAACGGATCGGTAAACACGAGACCGCGTATCGGAGCGTGCTATGCAAAGCGATGACGTCATTGAAAAAAATAAATTTGTTTTCTGTGGGGTCTGTGCTGAGTGTTTATAGGAGAAGTGGATTCAGAAGCTAGGAGCTTTTCCGTGGTTTTCCTCGGTACTAGAGCAAATGCTGAGTTGGTACCCAAATTCCACGTTGCACTGCATGCCTCACATGCAGCCCTCCCATTGTTAACATCAAGATTTCGCCTTAATATAGCCCTCCCAACGTTAGCAAAAACAAACAAACAAATAAACAAACATAAAATCCGATCATATGCTCTATCTTTACCAGAAGGACAAGCGGGCACTGCCTTGGAACCTACAAAATCGGAGATATAGTTTCTTCCCCCCCCCCCAATGTAGTGTCTCACACTACCACCACCACTTCTTCTCTCTCTCTCTCTCTCTCTCTCTCTCTCTCTCTTCTCAGGTTTCCAAGCTAGGAGCAGTTGAGAGCACAAGGACGAGAATGGAGCATGTCCGCAGTAAATTGTGAAGATTAATTGAGTAGAGATTAGGACAGAGGAGTAAAGAGTGATTGAAGACGAAATAACAAAAAGACTTCATAGTGATTTGAAGTGACAGTTTCTGTTTTGAGATCCGTTGCTAGGAGACGACTAGTACAAACTCTGAATCCTAGTGCGTGTGTAACGGTGAACCTAAACTGTATAAATCAGGAATAGCTCTGTATTAATTGTAATTGTGAGAGAACTTGTAACCTAAGTGCCAGTGAATCTTATCAACCGAAATAGAACCCGTTACTTTCATCACGCGTAGCCTCCTACAGGTAACAATATGTTTCGGCCTACTCGGCCATCATCCAGTGCGTTGAAATTCGGGAGAATTTCTGCGCCTTCCGCGCTTTTGCAATTGGTGTTTTCGTACTTACAATGTTTTAAATGAAGCCAATATGCGCATGTATTATCCTTTTTGTACGACTATTGCTTATCAAGTATGCAGTGTGGATGTTATGAGACTTCCTGATATTTCATGCCACATTTACTTTTGCTTGTACCTAAAAAATATCATCGATGACAATAATCAGTGTTAGAAATACAGCACTACAGAGACAGGCTGTTATTGTATATTTATTGCAAGAAGTTCATGAAGTGAAGGCGTCATGAAAATGTCGCCTCAGTAACTCCACATGTAACATCACAGAAAATAATACTGGCTACATTTCCATCATATTAGCACAGATATTTGGAAATCTGAGCCAAACCTAGCAGATAATAATATCTTTGTACGTATATACACGTAATTAATAGCCTATAATATTTACTTCAAGCCGATCACAGTGGCCGCGCTGTCTAAGGCATGAACGACCTTCACACGCTCAGAAGCTGGGATCGTAGATTCGAATCCCACTCAGGACATGGATGTTTTGTGTGTGTGTATGCGTTTATTCTGAGTTTGTGTTTTCCTGTGTTTAGGTAGCGGCCTTGCGACGGGCTGACCACTCGTCCGAGGAGTCCTACCGTCTGTGTAAGAATGGTTACGGAACTGAATAAGAGGCCTGGGCCCAAATTGGGCTAGAAGAATTATTGAAAAAAAATTGTACAACAAATTAAACTTAGAACTTCTAACTGCATTGATTTTTTTTAAAACAATTAATCTTAAAAATCAACAAAAGACGTGTAAATACACGTATAAATCCCTTTAACATCAACGTTTTTATTTGAAATATAATTTTCATAATGGTCATAGAAACAAAGCGAATCATATTTTGGATACTATCTGCAATATTAATTAGGTCTTGTATAAAAGACCTCTAAACATCAAGGAAGAGGATTTATTGAAAATCGCAGCCAACATATACGGAAGCCACATGTACTCGAACCCATGCTACATTCTTCCTTGTTATTTACTCTGAAGACTTTCAACAGTTCTGTACACAGTGTTGAGGGTAACCAAACCAAACCGACAGAGACGAGAGAACTGCAAACAAGAGGAGAGAAAACGGTCGCGTCGTGTGTCAAGTTCCTATCCAATTATTCGCTTGGCTGGATTAATGGTGACCACAGGAAACTTAGAAACTTCTAATTTTCAAGTCGCCCGCCCTATTGCCTAAGTTATTTAGTCCAGTTAACGATCCTACTTTAGAAGCACATAAATCCATCATCGCTTTGGCCAGTCAAAATAATCTTGCTACACTAACGGCACGAGTTCCACTGGCCAGCGTCAATCTCAAAGACTTTGCGTGCAGTTTACGTTTCTTTACTCAATCTCAGTTTTGTATCTACATTTTTCAACTCTATATGTTTAGATTTGTGCCCTCAAATGGTAAATATGTTAAGGAAGAAAACAAACAGAAGCTATAGTGACGTACTCACTGTAGTATCACAGAATCTGTGGAGGAACCAAGAAAAAAATATTATACATCTGAGTAAAAGGTAACACTATCCTTGTAACAGGAAGTGAAGGCCTGTAGGTTTGTGAGACTTCGAGGTTCCAACATTTTCTAGGGTGTCGGTTCACAGGTGGCGGTGAAGCTGTCACTCTTACGCGCCGGGAGCCCTTAACCCCCCAAGAAGATTCCTGGTACTCATTTCTCTTACAGGCTGAGACGACCCCAGGGTCATAGTGCGGCTGAAATAATTAAGTAAATTGAAAATTCCAATGGCCTCATCGGGAATCGAACCCTCATATTGGCTTAACCAACCACGCTGCCGCGTGTCCTCTTATGCATCTCAGTAGGTATTATTAATAACTTAAAGATCCTCATAACTCTTATACAGATGAATGAGTAAAAGCAAAGCGGAGGGGTAAGTTATTTGTGGAACATGTTTTAGCCTCTAAGTGAAATTTCTTTTTCTGTAAGAGAACGAGACTTTTGTATATATCAAAGCGAAAAACAACACAAGCGAATAAACAGTGTTATCTTCTCCCGCACCGATATAAAGCAAATATTGGGACCGTAAGTAAAGTCTAGATATGAAGAACACAGTCTTCTGGGATTTGGCACCGTGTATATGTGGTGTTAACCGACGTTTCGGAGGAACGTCGGTTAACACCACATTTACACGATGCCAAATCCCAGAAGACTGCTTTCTTCATAGTCACCGCCGTGAAAGCCTCAAATCTTACAAAGTCTAGATACTTTCCACTGTTACGAGTTAGTTTTACTCCATTTTGAATGGCAGGGCGGGATGTATGATGTGGTGGAAATTCGCCCTCACCGGATTTCTGCCAGGTGAATTCATTGGAGATACTCTTCGGCATTTCCTTGCCTAGCTCCATTCAACTTCAGTGTTTTTCTATATCGGGAGGGGGAGAAGATGATTCCTCCATAAACTTCAGTTCAAGTAACACTGCTTGAAAAATGGGGCAGTATTTCCTTTCTTCAGTGGCCCAAATTGTCTCTATACATCACACGGAAGTACGAGTAAGAAGGTAGAAGAGACTGGTGGTTTATGAACAGTGGTCCGCGAACCAGTACCCACATAGAAACACAAACAGAATTATGAGACATTTAACTCAATCCTTTTCATTAAATAATCGTAATTTTATTTGTTTCATTCTGGTCCGTCACACTAATTTGCAAAAGTTAAATAGTTCCGTCCAGTGGGACTAGTTAAGATTTTCTTATTTCATTTATTCATGCCCTTACATGTTTCGGTCTTCAGAGATCATCTTCAGAGGGACACCTTTACATCAACACTGTTAGAAGCTACCATTACAGTACATATTCTAAAAGTTAAAATATATACATACATATATATATACCTAGTACGTTCGTTATGTTGCTAAGCGACCTAAGAACACGTTTCTTCTAGGGATGAGATAAAATGCCATACCTTTAGCTGAATATTAGGTCTCTTTGGTTTCCTTTTGTATAAATGTAACTTTGTTGACTCTTACACCTAATGTGCAACGAGTGGCAGTTCCTAACTTTACAAATATCCATAGAGATTGCAAAATATGTACGAAGTATGGGCGTTTCCCTCACTGCAGCCTGTAAGTCCATCCCGTAACAAGTACTACAAATTTTGCTGAGATAAAATCTGGATATCCAAGAAAAACTTGGAATTTTATACACGCTAAAATCGCCGTGTGGAGGCGGGTCGTAGCCCTGCGAGTCGTAGAAGGCGACAAAAAGGGAACCCGGTGTCTGGATGTATAACCTGGTCACTCTGTCACTGGGGGGACATAAATACAGGGACGTGTTCCTCCAGGTTGGGGTTTGGACGTAAGACTGATAACCTTACTATTTGAAAAAAAAATATTGTTGCGAAATCCAAAGAAATGAAACCAGATTCAAATCTGGAATGATCTTCTGAGGTTGGTTGTGACTGCAAAAGTGTTGTTATGCCAATGATGATATAGAATATAAGATTCAGTCATGTGTTTTACTGGATTCGATGTTCAATAGAACACCTGTCTTCTTGGATAATATCTCGAAACGCCTTTCCATTGGTCAGAAGTTCAACGGGTTTATCCTGTGACATGAGACGACAACAAATTTCAGTTCTTTGTTGTAGTAACTTCAGGGACTGAAAAGGTTTTCTTTCGTTTTATGAAAGATTTTTAAGTTCTCCGTCTGCTGTCCAAAATCTAAAATTAGAATATACAAAACCATAACTATGCCTGCGGTTCTATACGGCTGTGAAACTTGGTCTCTGACATTAAGGAAGGAACATGGACTGAGGGTGTTTGAGAACAGGGTGTTGAGGGGAATATTAGGACCAAAGAGGGATGAAGTGACAGGAGGTTGGAGAAAACTGCATAATGAAGAGCTTCATAACTTGTACTCTTCTCCAAGTATAATTAGAATGATCAAGTCAAGGAAGATGAGGTGGGTAGAGCATGTAGCATGAATGGGGGAGAAAAGGGATGCATATTGGATATTGCTGGGAAAGCCAGATGTGATCTGGATCAGGATAGGGACCAGTGGAGGGCTCTTGTGGACACGGTAATGAAGCTTCGGGTTCCATAAAATGCTGGGAAATTCTTGAGTAGCTGCAGATTTTACTTCTACTCAAGAATGGCTCAGCTCCATAAGTAAGTAAGTTCCAAGCATGGAAATTTAAAGAGAGTAGAACCTGGAGAGTTCGGTGGCCATTCTGTTGATTTGAGAACTTGAAATATAAAGTCATCTAACACTTTCAGGCCCGGTAGTATGTATATAAAAATGAATGTTTTATGCTGAAAATTAGAAGCATATTTTCTTTGTAAAGAAAAATATATTGTCTCACACGCTTGCGCCAACCGCTATATAGTTTGATTCTAAATAATTGTCGGAGTTTCTGTTTATATCCCATGGAAACACCGACAATAATTTAGAATCGCTCCGTGCATTCGACGCACACAACATTTCTCGAGTCAGATTTATTCCCTTTTTCAGGGGTATGGATAATTCTTAACTGATTATTTAACCATGAACATGTCTGATAATGAAAGCTGAAGGACAAAACTAGTGGATCCAAAAAATATTCTCTAATACCGACTGACACACGACTACAGTAACTGTGGTTTTCCAAGGTCGTCCTCAGAATATTAAGATGCACCCCCCTACCCCGAAATAGAGCACAACCCCTTTCTACACTGTTTCTTCAATTCCGCCGAATTCGTTCTCAGCATTTAAATTTATTCAAGGTTCCTATATAAGCAGGAGCCGGGACAGCGGAGTCGGTATAGCAACTGGTTTCGGGATGAACCACCGAGTGGTCGGAATTCGAATCCCGCTAGGGTCAAGAGTTTTCAATTCTCCACATCATCCAGACCGGCTCTGGGCCCCCCCAGTCTCCTATCCAATCGGTAAAAGAGGCTTTTTTCCAGGGGGTAAAACGGCCGGTGCGTGAAGCTGACCACTCGCCTCTAGCTAGTGCCGATGTCAAGAAAATTTGGTTCTATACATCCACTCCCCCATACGCCTTCATGGTGCAGTGCTTAATTAGTTAAGTACAGGGATAGCCTTATCTTTTTACACCATACGCCATCTATTTCTTTGTTGTGTCGACGGTCTTAATGCCACCGATAACATTACTTACTTGCTTACTTACTTACTTACTTACTTACTTACTTACTTACTTGTGGAGCTGAGCCCTTCTTGAGGAGCCGCCAATTCTGCAGCTACTGAAGAATTTCTCAGCATTTTATGGAATCCTAACGTTCATTACCGTGTTCACAAGAGCCCTCCACTAGTCCCTATCCAGAGCCAGATCAATCCAATCCATAAAAATGAAAACACCTGCTAAATCCATATGCATGTCATTTTTCCATTTCTTTCGCTCCCCTCGATCATCCACTTGCTGCTTTCCAGGGTATTCCCCTGCACAGGAGACACAACGTTGTTAAACCCAACGTTCGCTCCTGGAAATTATATGAACCAGTTCCACAAATTTATATTTTTCTAACCTATTTCCGTAAAATCTACTTATCTTACTATTAGTCTCTCATCTCAAATCCACTCTTTCCAGATAAGGAATTTGTTTATCGTATCCACAAGTCCAGCCTAAATTTCTCTATCTTAACATCACGACGTTCCAGTATGCCTCCTCGGTCGTAAATAACAAATTATATTTAAGTAAATAATAACAAATTACAAGATGCCACAATAATACTCGTAAAAATATTCACATTTATGTTCATATCATGTACCAGAGTCCGGAATAAAGCCGTAATTTATTTTAACCTAAGCAGTAACGAATGTTTTTCCGAAGAATAGTTACTAGCTTACAAAAAAGAGAAGGGAATTTAACTTTCATTTTAGAAAGAGTGATTTTGTATTCCCCAACGTACAGTGACCGAATCTGGGTCACACGCATTCAGTTACGTAACGGGAACCGAAGGGCTCCTCCTTGGAGAAAACCGATTAGATCGTGAAGCACACAGTTGAATAGTGCGCATGCAATGCGGGTCGAATATTCAGAAGGAGAATTCACTCAGATTGTAATAAATTTGACAAAATTATTCTCTATAGAAATATCTAATTCCATAGACTAGAATCCTTCTTGAGATGCTAATAATAAATCAGTTAATCGAAAAAATATCCCATCACTTAAAAAATCATAAAGTTCACAAGAGACCGCCGCTGGACTCTATTCTGATCCAGATAAATCCAGTCCACACACTCAAGTCTTGTTTCTGTAAGAGTTGCTCATCTCCGTCAAGCTTACTGAAGCAGTATCTTCCCTTTCAGCTTTTCCATCTAAACTTGTGTATGCTTTCTCTTTATATCTGTTCCATACATTACCCACTTAAACCTCTTTCATTTGAGCATTCTAATAATATTTGGTTAAATGTTATATTATGAAATTAGAATATACAAAACTATAATTTTGCCTGTGGTTCTGTATGGGTGTGAAACTTGGTCTCTGACATTAAGGGAGGAACATAGACTGAGGGTGTTTGAGAACAGGGTGATGAGGAGAATATTTGGACCAAAGAGAGATGAAGTGACAGGAGGTTGGAGAAAATTGCATAATGAGGAGCTTCATAACTTGTACTCTTCTCCAAGTATAATTAGAATGATCAAATCAAGGAAGATGGGGTGGACAGGGCATGTAGCACGAGTGGGGGAGACGAGAAATGCGTACAGGATATTAGTGGGAAAGCCAGAAGGAAAGAGACTACTGGGAAGACCAAGGCGTAGGTGGGTGGGCCATATTAAAATGGATCTTAGAGAGATAGGATGGGATGGTATGGATTAGATTGGTCTGGCTCAGAATAGGGACAAGTGGAGGGCTCTTGTGAACACGGTAATGAACCTTCGGGTTCCATAAAATGCTGAGAAATTCTTTAGCAGCTGCAGAATTGGCGGCTCCTCCAGAAGGGCTCAGCTCCATGAGTAAGTAAGTTATGTTATGATAGCATATGGAAAGATTGTCAACAGAGACGTATTTTTTCCTCTACACTGCTATATGTCATTATTGTAATAGATTGTCTTCATTTAAATGACATCGCTTTTAAACAAAAGACCCAGTCCTTCGTGAAGATAAAATGAAGCCTTTAACTTGTGAAACCCACCTCTTGTCATTCCTTCATTCACACTGATTAGTCATTCAAAATGGCAGCTTATTTCTGTGACGCGAACTGCAACTGTAAGACTTATTCTCTCTTCAGTGATAATAAAGTTTCACGCATTTTGTTCCAGTAATTTATTTCAGAAAAATTCAAGAAACTGACAGAGATAGCACATTAATTAATGGGTCGCATCACATTCATCTCCCTTCTCTGAATATATTCTACGGGCTTTCAGACTGGAATTGTGCACACATACTTGCGCATGCGTCTGTACGCGACTGAGACACGTTGTTCTCACGGCGGTGGATATGAAGACTATTGTCTGCTGGGATGTCGGGTAGAAGGTATACATGTTTGAGAGCAAATGCTTCTTCCTTCTAAACATCTATACCTTTCTTCTTGACATCTCATCACGCCTTCCTAGGGAACAGTACTCTTCCGAGACAAAAAATAATGCATAATATACAGGTAGGCCTGCATTTCATTCATTCATCAGTAATCTGTCAAGACGACAGGTCCACAGTCTCTTCCAAAACAGTTCCTCCACTTGATGCGATCTAGAGCTTTCTCCTTCAAATGAAAATATCCTCTTCTGTCCCCAAGGTCATCCAGCATCTTCTTACGTCTTCTTCCTCGTCTTCTGGTCACTTCTATCCGCCCCTCTGTCTTTCCTTCAATAACTTCTTTTAGAAGGCAGTTACCGCGTAAGATATGACCAATCCAATTAGCCTTCCGTTTTCTTATTTCGTGTAGGATATTCCTCTGCTCAGTGACTCTAAATAACACTTCTTCATTTCGCACATAATGGGTCCAACTGATCTTCTCCATCCTTCTCCAACACCACATTTAGAAGAGGCCTACATTTGGTGGATAATAATTCTTCTTCAAGAATTGCCAGTGCTGTCACAAAATTCTCACATAAAATAAAAAAAAAATACACATTTGATTAAGACCTACCATATTGTCACGAGTTAGGGGTCAATATAGACGGGGTTTCCCGGTCACGGTAGCCGAGATGTCTGAGGCATGCACTGTCTTAACTCGCTCAGAAGCCGGGACTGTGGGTTCTAATTACACACTGGGCATGGATGTTTAATGTTTATGCTTATATGTGCGTTTATCTGTATTTGTGTACAGGTAGAGACATCGCGACGAGCTGATCACCCGCCCAAGGAGTCCTACCGAATTTCTAAGATCTAGTAAACCGAAATGAAACGGAGAGTTTCATGGAGGTTGACCAAGGTCCAAATTGAGGCTGTAGCGCAGAAGGAAAGAATGTGACAGGGAAAAATATATTGATGACAAATGACATGTGTGAGCTAATTATTTGCGAAATTTCAATAAAGTAGGCAACTTTAGAAATGTTTAAATATTCAACAAATATATTTATTTAACATGATTATTCTGGAATACTTCCAATCTAGAAAACCGAAATTAACGGCCGTGGGGATCCGTTGCGCTGACCACGTGACACCGTCTATCCGCAAAAGTTGGCATTAACTTCACCCACAAGCGGCGGTCGCCCGGTCGGTATAGTTTGCTTGCGGACCGCAGGCCATGGAGTTTATTTTTTTATTCTGGAATACTAAAAATCTGGTTGTTCTCAAAAATTGTTCTCCCACGTCTTAAGTGCTTTTCGTATTGTTATTATATTGACACTAATACATATATATTTACTTGTTTGAACTCTGTCTCTTCTGACGTCACGTAATGACATTCTCACACTTACTGTTCAAGTGTGTATAGCGTGCTGATAAGCGCTGAAGTATTTTCTTTCATTTGTATTTTGCTGTCTTTTACCACTTTCTGGTCATTCGATACCTAAAACTAAATCAGAGGTGAGTGGAACTTCTCTGTCAATTCTTGTGGCTACGAGTGAGCCTGAGAGTAAAGGCGGACGATGGAATGAGCTTCACAGTATCTCCACAGCGTTCAAGCCACAGAGATTCCTATCCAATGGACAAAGGAGGCATAATCCCGAGGTGTAAAGCGGACATAATGTGGAGGTGACAGCTCATATTCATCTAATGTTATAATCAAAAATAAGCAAAGTTGTACCCTAACTCCCATATATGTCGTCATGGTGTGGTGCTTAATTACGCACAGGGACTACTTTGTCTTTTTTAATAGCAGTGTAAAATAAAATCTCTATACCATATTTCTTAAGCACGGTCAGAATAAGATAGCATGTAAAGTAAAGTAAATAAGTAAAGGTATCCCTGTAACATGTCGTGGTGGCCTATAGGGTTGCGAGATGTTGAGGGTTCCACATTTTCTAGATAATCGTATCATAGATGGCGGCAAGGTTGTCAGACTTACGCACCGGCCACCCTTTACTCCCAAGAATATTCCAAGAACAGGTATTCCTGGTACTCATTTCTGTTAGAGGCTGAGTCAACCCCAGGACCATGGTGCGGCTGGAAGTATTAGGTAAATTGAAAAAAAAATCCAATGACCTCATCGCGACTTGAACCCACGACCTTCCGACTTGAAGCATATTGCCTCAACCAACTACGCTACAGCGTGCCCCCATAAGATAATACGTGCATTTAATATCATCTTGTTCTAAAATACATACATTAACAACAATAATTGAATCGTTTTATCTTTTGGGATAAAACGTCCATAGTACGTTGAAAGTAAATCGACGTTTCTGAAGAACATGTAGCCTCCATTCTCAGGCTCGAAGACTAAGAATAAAGATAAGAAAAAAGAAACTAACAAGAAGCAGTTAGCAAAAGTGCGTAGAGTTTGTTACCTTCTTCACACTGGTTCCTTGCTTGGCTTATTCTACCCTGAAGATGGAGGCGGAAAATTCCTCCGAAACGTCTATGGACATTCAACTGTCTACAGGGCGTTATATCCCAGAAGAATGAACTTTTCATAACCACGGTTTTGAGAACCTCAAATCCTACAACTATAATAATTAACTGGTGATAATTTTATGCCATACTGAAACACGATCGTAACGAAATAGAATTAATAATTAACTGTACTTAACTAAAGCCATAACAAAACTGCTAATATAACATAACGATATCTACATTGTACTTCAGAACAATACCGTCTTAAGTGAACTTGTCACCGCTTTCTGTATATTAAATTATATTTAATAATTTCAAACTGATGAGCATATTTTAGGCGGAAATTAATTTTTACAAGGGGGTTCAAATCGCAAATGCAACAAACGTAAGACCCAATGAATTAATGTCATGTTGTTTACCGAAATTTCACAAGGTAACAAAGACCGTTATACACAGGACTGTTATAAAAATAAGGGAATTGACATCGATCGAAAACGTGTATGGGTTAAAAAATAATGAACATAACTGTTGTGACTGTGACGATAATAATTACTTAATTTCAACTACTCACATTCACTTACTGGTTATTTAAGACATGCCGTGTAGGATACCTTTATATTTCAGGCTTTGTCACTCTATATTACGGTCTAGAAACATTAAGATACGTGAATTTAAACTTATGAAAACTTACCTTATAACAGCGTAATGGAGAGTTTTGAAGCTAGTTACGAATTCCAGCTCACATTTCTTCAGGTTGGTATACAAACACACTTGACAGAACAACAGTATCTGTATTACACTTAACACATAGACACATGTCCCATCACAATTTAAGTCCCCATTAAACTCAAGAGTCTGCCGCAGTTCACCAACAGTCCAGCAAGTCCACACGTGCAACTGGTACGCCTGGTACGCCTCAACCGTCCCGCTGCAGTACTGCGACCTACTGGATTTTAATGAAACAAGTATATGTTACAAGCGTGAGATAAGAAATAACCGTGTCTAGAATGGCTTATAATCGTGTCTACAGGAGAAAATGATCGCTTTAGAAAGAACATATTACATGTCAGCGAGTACTGTCTGTCATACAAGTGAACGTGTGTTAAGAGGAAACATATACAACTCAACGTTTAGTGTGTTGCATATAAAGCATGCCTATTTTGCTTATTTTAGAATGATGCTTCAATTGAACAGATCATCCCTAATGTGTTTCATATTCACACACGTTCATTCAGTTCAGAGCTCTATTATCAGACAAGAATATCACAGTTCACTGTTCAGAATATTTCAGACACACATACAAACACACGGGCGGGTTCATCTTCTGTCTGAAATGACACGTTGAGAAAATAAACGTAATAGTTCAGTGTTTAGCGTGTTTAATATGTACACCTATGACTTTAGATTCGTACGTTCAAAAGGCACTCTAATACTTCGGTGCACATTACATTTAATAAACATGTACTTATTTAATTATGGAGCTGAGCCCTTCTTGAGGAGCCGCCAGTTCTGCAGCTACTCAAGAACTTCCAAGCATTTTATGGAACCCGAAGGTTCATTACCGTGTTCACAAGAGCCCTCCACTGGTCCCTATCCTGAGCCAAATAAATCAAATTGATACCATCCTATCCTAACTCTCTGAGATCCATTCTAATTTTGTCCACCCACCTACGTCTTGGTCTTCCCAGTGGTTTCTTTCCTTCTGGCTTTCCCACCAATATCCTATATGCATTCCTCTTCTCACCCCTCCCCATTCGTAATAAACATGTACATATGACTAAATATGTTAGGCTTAAAGTGGTACGTTCAAATATAACCCGTAACTTAACAATCCTTAACACAACCCGTGTTCGTGTAATTCGATTTTACACTTATTTAAAATTATGTTCGTAATGGCTAATGACCTTCCACGGAGAATATTAAAAGCTGTTATCTTTATATTGGAGAAGGACTATTATTGTGGCATGTACACCCGTTTCTAGAAAACGACCGCAAAAAAAAGCACATATATAACAGCCACTGCTAAGTAACGACTCAGAAAATAATCATATTTTTACGGCAACAAGAGATTACAGCAATAATGGAAGAGAAGTTTTATCCTCGTAGAAGAGAATTCGAATACATCCACCGTAGCCCTGAGAGTCACAGGAGGCGACAAAAATGGAACCAAGTATCTGGGGGTATAACTGGGCCATCGTGTTCCTTGGGGACATAAATATGGGGGTCTGACCCTCCAGGTTGGGGGAGTCTCGAATCTGAGACAGTAAAATTGGCGGTTGCCAGTTTCCTTGTTTTGCCCTCGCTCTTAAACTTAAACAATAGGTAGGACCCATTGGATGGGGGATTAGCCCGTCGCAAGGTCGCTAACTACACAGGATAATACAAATATACAGAATAAAAGCAGGCAAACATCCATGCCTTGAGTAGGATTCGAACCCACGATTCCAGTTTTGGAATGAGCGAATATATTTTATGCCTCAGACCACATGTTCACTGTGATCGGCAATAGAAAGATTAGGTAAAGGTAAAGGTGTCCCTGTGCTTAACTAATTAAACACTATACAACGAAGGCGTATGGGGGAATGGATGTACAGATGCATATTTTCTTGACCTCGGCACTAGATGGAGATTAGTGGTCAGCTTCACGCCCCGGCCTCTTTACGCGGGGGAAACAGCTCGCTGTGCCCATTGGATAGGAGGTTGGGCGGACCGCAGACCCGGTCTGGACGATGTGCAGAAGAGAAAATTCTTGACCCTACTGGGACTCGAACTCCGACACCTCGGTCGTCCATCCAGTAGCCGATTGCTATATCGACTAGGCTACACCGGCTCCCATAGAAAGATTAGTTAGTATTAAATTGATTAAGAAAAATGTAAGTAAATCAGGAGATAGTACAAAAGTAGCAGAGCTTAGATGGTCATGGATGGAATTGTAGAGCATTATTAACGACAGCTGACAATGAAGAAGTGGAGGAAAAGGCAACTAATAAAAAGAAATGTCATCTGTTGCGTAGGTGGACCGTGCAGCAAATAAGGACTTGTTTCGAGAGTCAAACTAAATTCCTAAATGCAACCTGTCGGAAAAGTAACATATTACCGAAAATTAAAACAGGTACTACACCGTAGCACAAACAGCTGAAATATTGAAGAAAACAGTCTTCTGGGATTTGGCATCGTGTATATGTGGTGTTAACCGACGTTTCGGAAGAACGTATCGCCTCCATCTTCAGGGTAGAAGAAAAAATATAAGAAATCTGCAAGCGAAGAGACAGTGAGAAAACCAGACTGCTTTTACCGTTTCTCACGGTCTCTTCGCTTGCAGATTTCTCATATTTTTTCTTCTACCCTGAAGATGGAGGCGATACGTTCCTCCGAAACGTCGGTTAACACCACATATACACGGTGCCAAATCCCAGAAGACTGCTTTCTTCATAGTCACCGCCGTGAAAGCCTCAAAGCTTACACAGCTGAAATATTATCTTAACCTACACAATAAATGTAGTTCAATAACAGGAGTCCTGATTTGGACTGATAATTTCTTGGTTTGGATATAAGTGACAGGCATGTACTATCTTCGCTCGCTTGGAAACTGGGATCGTGGGTTCGAATCCCACTCAGGGCATGGATGTTTAGTTTGTGTTTGTGCGTCTTTCTGTGTTTTTGTACATGTAGAGGCCTTGCGACGAGCTGATCACCCGCCCAAGGAGTCCTACCGAATGTGTAAGATCTAGAAAAACCGAAGTGAACGGAGAAGTTCATGGAGGTAGGCCTAGGCCCACTGGGGCTGTAGTGCCAAGGAAAGAAATATAAGTGACAACTATCCAAATTATATTTTTATATCAACTTCAGGGCCTGCACAAGAATTTTCGGATTATTGGCTTAACCGTATGAGCCCGTTACATTTCCTAACATTTCCAGTTCCATTCCATAGTTAATGCACACCACCACCTGTTGATGACTAACCAATCAGCCATTCTACTGACCCTCTAATCCGTTCAAAGAATATCAATTCTTTTCCATAAATGACAGGTAGGAGTTGTAACAGGGAAGTGCTAACATTATAATCCGCGAAAGGTCGGACTGTGATGGAGTATCCGTGTCGAGGCCTTTTCATTTTGTCTTCACTTTGTGTCTGTGACGCGAGAGCAGTAGACATATTCGGCCTCTGTCCAAGAGGAAAAATGGAATTTGTGTTTCTTCTTTGTCCTTCTTTTATTGACGATTATGAAGCTTCTGTGGAATACTGTACATATTATTCAAGTTTGAACTCATGTCGTTTGGGGCACGCTGTAGCATAGTTGGTTGAGGCACTATGCTACAAGCCGGAAGGTCGCGAGTTCGATTCCCGATGAGGTCATTGGATTTTTTTTCAATTGACCTAATCCTTCCGGCCGCACTATGGCCCTGTGGTCGTCACAGCCTCTAACAGAAATGAGTACCAGTAATGTTCCTGAGGGGGTAAAGGGCGGCCGATGTGGAATACCTGACAACTTTACCGCCATCTGTGAGCCGATTGTCTAGAAAATGTGGGAGTCTCAACATCTCACAACCCTATAGGCCTCCAAGGCCTGTTACAGGGATACCTTTACTTTTTCTTTACTTTACTCATGTCGTTTTATTTTCAATCATACTATATTTTGTAACATCCTTCAGAATCCAAGCGAAGTGTCATTGTTACGTAAGCATCCTCCCGCTCTATCCCATTTCCCTTCTACGCTTACATGTTATAAAATTGTACTTCCAGACCGACATTTATTATTATTCCCCACGAACAACACTTAAAAGTAGTCATTCGTAATCGTTCTCCCTTATACATTATTGTACACTTATACATGCACATAAAAGCTTTATCGGTACTCGCAGAATATGCACGATACCAAGAAACAAAATACTGGTCGCTCGTTCATGACTTTTTTTATTGCTAGTGGGGTGGGACTAAGTCTCTTGTACTGCGGCCACTTCTGGCCTATTGTACCAGCCCCAGATGATAGGTGAGGGTGATTGTGGAGCAATTGGTGGAATGAAGGTTGGCAGGGGAAACCGAAGTACTCGGCGAAAACCTGCCCCAGCTCCACTTTGTCCACCACAAATCCCACTTGACCAGACCCGGGATTCGTTCGTGAATTACTATATAACTTGCATCCACGCAACGTGTCAACGCTAGAAAATTCTTTCTTGTGGTAAACCAAAATTGCATAATTTTAGAGCTATCATCTCACCTCTACGTTCTTTTTGTAGTCTTGTCTCCTGAAGTAGGCTTATGTGATCTCATTCCTGTCTTATGCCTCACTCTCTCGCTGCTAGGAAACAGAGTCTCCTCTTCGACGAGAGGAGGGATCGGCCTTTCAGTGTAGGCGCTCTAACTGATTAGAGCAGCGAGCCTTGTTCATACTCAGAGAGTCAGAGTCACTTTACGACTGGCGGTTTACCGTCAGTCTGTTCGTCTTGGCGACAAGCCCCTTGCGAATCACGACCAGAATTTTTTTTAAATTCTTGTTTTCTTAGTCCTTATGTAACATCCTCTCTGACGAGAGGTGGGTCTGTAGTTTACTATTGCTGTTGGTCTTCTCTATCGCAGTCGTTCTCAGGTCAAAGTCCTTCGGGACTCTTGCCCAAATTCTTCTCTCCCGAATTCGAAATTCCCCCAGCCTGTAGCGCCAGGTTTTCGCATAACGATAACAGGGTTAATAAACAACATAAATAAAACACTTATAATTTCAGGGCCGAAGAAGTAGCCAAGCGAGGAACATCATGAAGCAGGTTTCTTGTTACCTACTCGCTTCCGTCTTCAGGGTCGAAGAATAAGCCATGCAAGAGACCTGCATAGTACTTACTACCTGCTTCATGATGTTCCTCTGAAAAGTCTGTTGATTATACAGCTATAGTCCGGAAGTCAGAACTCTTCTAACCACCGCTGTGGGAACCTCAAATCCAATAAACTACGTTAAAATGATATTTGTCTTTTCGGCATGTAGGGCCTAATAACATTCTTATGAAATACATCCGTAATTACTGTTATATTCTAATAAATAATCTCATAAGATTCTTGTATTCTTCTTAAAATTGATATACACTTAATGCCCTTCGTGAAACGTAAGCATACATTTTACGTCAAAATGTTATCATGAACCTACCCAACGGACATAATTATCTCTATGGATATTAGTGGCTATTGGGCAATACAATATGAAGTTTACCACAATTTCCTCCCCTCGGATTGTATTTTAGGAGTATTTGTAGGGATACATGCGTATATGTGTGTGCGTTTGTGTGTGTCCGTCCGTCTTCCTACTAATTCAAATTCATGAATCAATACAAAGTAGATTTAGAAGGATTCCTCTCGAATATCGAATGAAATCACTCTCCAAAACATTGCAATGTTCACTAAATTACTGCTGAATATCATAATTCGTTTTGCTGCTGAAGGCAATCACTAGATTGAGTAGTAAAAATGTATAATTCAATGACTGGGAATTGAACGAGGAATCACTCACATATGAAGCGGGCTTTATACCTAAACCACTGGGGGGATATAGGTATAGACGGAAGGATTATTGGTAAAACTTATAGACCCTGAATGCAGTATCGTGCGGGTGAAAACAACAGGAAGTAGAGAAGCCAAAATGTGGAGAAAGAAGAGAAAGGAAAGAAGATTAAAGAAGAAGATAAGGAAAAAGGGATGTGAGAATAGAGAGGGAATGAAAAAAGTTGGAAAGGAAAATGAAAGAGGGAAGTAGATGAAGAGTGGATAATTAGACTTGAAAATAAAAGACGAAAGAAACCCGGGAAGGGAAGATGAAATAATAAAAGGAGAAGTGGAGAGAGAGACGGAAGAGATGAGAGGAAAATGGGAATACAAAGAGAAAGAAAGGGAAACGCGAGAAAGAGGTTGAAGGAAAGGTATGGGAAGTAGAAGATAAAAGGAAAATGAGAAGAACGTAAGAGAAGAATATAAAATGAAGGAGGGTAAAAGAAAGATGAGAGGATGTAGGAAAAGTAAATATGAAGAGAGAAATTTGAAAAAGAACGGAAAAGTAGCAGAAACAGAAGATGAAATCAAAGGAGGAGAAATAAATTGTTCTCTTCAGTGTCGTCTCTCTGCCTTATAATGTAGGTCTATCTCTCTATCTATCTATCTATCTATCTATCTATGACTGTAAGGCTCTTTGTTGGACCTTGGTAGCTTTTCAGTTTCTTGATCTTTTACACAGTCGGTAGGACCACTTGGACGGGGGATCAGCCCGTAGCAAGGCAGCTACCTGCACTCACAGAAGAACACAAATGCAGAAAAAAATGCACACGAACATCCATGCCTCAAGTGGGATTCGAAGCCAAGAGTTCAAGGCAAATTGTCTGAATGAGTTTTGATAACGCAACGATATGTGCATCTTGGTATATTAACGTGTACGCATTACGATCAGTCAGGGCGAATAACGATAATTATTTTAAAATACCTTAATCACAGGTTTTTATAAGGTTTTTAATTCCCACCAGTAACGGAATTGTCCACTCCTGTGCTACGCTGACATTTGTAATTTAGATAAAATTCCTATTTGTAGTTGGGAAGATAATATTAAAATGCATATTGAACAAATAAATGGGAGGATGTGGACTTAATTCATCCGATTCAGAAGTGTGCCCAGCGATGAGCTCTTGTGAACACAGTAATGAACTTCCGAGTTCCATAAAATAGTGGCAATTTCTTGATTACCTAAATGGCTATTAACATATTCAGGAATAGTCTACTCAATGGGGTTAGTTCATCAGATATAACATCAATTTATTTGTTCTAGATACAGTNGAATTGAACAAATAAATGGGAGGATGTGGACTTAATTCATCCGATTCAGAAGTGTGCCCAGCGATGAGCTCTTGTGAACACAGTAATGAACTTCCGAGTTCCATAAAATAGTGGCAATTTCTTGATTACCTAAATGGCTATTAACATATTCAGGAATAGTCTACTCAATGGGGTTAGTTCATCAGATATAACATCAATTTATTTGTTCTAGATACAGTAAATTCTGATATAATAGTGATTGTTGAAATGAAAACCGTTTGCAGTGCTGCTAGCAATTACGGCCTTCACAGATGATGAAGTGTCTGTGCGTATGCCACTTATTTTCTCGGACTCACTGGAGAAATATTAGCAAAGCCACAAGGTTATACCGAACGGTAATGCTCTAACGACCTGTACACGTATTTAGAGAGTAGAAAACTTTTCCGCAGTCCAAGTGAATAAAATTTTTGGAACCCTTCGTAGCCCGCAGACTGACTGTCAATATTAATATATGGTTTTATCTATAAAATATGGCGCCCCAAGAGTCCGTACGGATTGTTTGTGTTTTCGTTCTGACCCAATCTGTACCCTACGTCGAGAACATACCCCGAACGGCTTCATTTTAATATCCGTCATATTTTCTGCCTTGTGTTTTGTGTATTTCCTAGTAGAGAGGGTACGCAGTCTCAATAGAAAATTATATCCGGAACTAAGGTTTTTGTGGGTTACATAACGACGAATCAACTATCGAGACTACATAGCATCAATTTTAGGGTTAATTGATTAATTATAAACTGGAAAGGATTTATAAGGAAAATGTCGTAGCTTAGTTGAGGCTCTATGCTACGAGTATAATTTGTCTGTAGAGACAGAGTAAATCCACGAAAGCCTCAGAATATCTGGTATCCTGGACTAGATTCGAACCGAGCACTTACCGAATTCAAGTTTATATCTACATATCTGGGCCAACCTATCCGATACCAGGGTTCTGTTCAACCTGCTGAGGCCTCTTGCTTTTACAAATAACCACTCAAATACATGGAATTGAACAACCGTAAAAAATTCAAATAGAGGAACTGTCATAAAATGCATAGTTTATTGCCGATGTATGACGTACTAAAAAGCAGAGATAGAAATGAACGATATCAATACAGCCTCTCAGGGTTGATCAATAATACAAAACTGGTGTTCTCTCTGGTCTGTGTACAAGTAACACGAATATTTCTGGTGTGGAGCTATGGCTCTAGACTAATAGTCAGGAGAAACACGTGTGGAGTCTAGGCCTGAAGGCCATTTGTCTGAGAATTTTCTTATCTTTCCATGCGCATGTCCAGAGTGAACCTCAAAATAGGTCACGATCGGATTCTTCTAAATTACCTTATTACCATTAGAGATAATTTCCCATTTCATTCAAGCATACATAGTCGATGGACAAGACACAGCATCGTTTTGAATAAATAAATGGTATTGTCACGTGTATGAGTGACCATAGACGGGATCTGAGTTCGTAATTGGAGTTACCGAACACTCACAGAACGTAACTACAAGTAACTATAGCGCTATCGCTAAATTACACACTCTGCAACTCGCTACAGCACGCACTAAGACTTTTCAGTCTGTTATATCTTCACCGGTTGACGCCTGGTAACGGCTTCCAACGCTCTAGCTTCCTCAGCTTCGGCGTTCACGTCCTTACTGGCTTGTGACTCTCTCACAACTCATTCTTACTCTTCTAACTGCCGTCTTAAGATTAACTAAATTCGACTCCACTAAACCGATTCAACTCGGTCGGTAGAGTGGCATAGCCTCGGAGCGGACCAAGCAGAAAACACCGTTCCTCTGTTGATGTGGGTGGGGCGGTACCGCGTGTTCCATTGTAGCGGCACTGCCCGCCTGGTGCCGGGCCGGGTGGCAACGCCGCTTCCCGCAACTCTCTAATTGTTGCGTGACGTCATCGCAGACGTGTCGTGTTCTTCTGTTGAATGTGCAATGATTGTTTCGCTTATAAGTTGTTTACTGTGTCGTAACATAGTAACGGCTCTCTACATGGTGCAGTATAAAAGGGTATGTATGATAAAACTTAGAACATAAATGGAACATATATACCAACAAACGTGGTGCTAGTGGAAAAGAAAATATAAACAATTTTAAATAGCTGAGTATATATGTCTGTCCGTCCGTCCCTTGTTTCAAAATACTTTCACTTTTTCGTCACGAGAAAATTAACGGGTACTGGTGGCAAGTTTTCTTACGCTGTCTACATTATTTTCAACTATATATTCGTAAATAGGTAGAGGCCTTGCGACGAGCTGATCACTCGCCCAGGGAGTCCTACCGTACTCGTATGTGTAAGATCTAGTAAACCGAAGTGAAACGGAGAGTTTCATGGAGGTAGGCCTAGGCCCAAATTGGGGCTGTAGCGCCACAGGGAAAAAATATACTCGTAAATAGAGCAGAATTTCTGCAACCCTAACTAACTACATGGGCTTGAGTCCTTCTTTGGAAGTCCTAAGTGCTCAGCTACTCAAGAATTTCTTAATGTAGTATTACGAGACCCAGAAATTCATTACCGTGTTCTCAACCGCCTCCGCTGGTCCCCATCCTAAGCCAGAGTAATCCAACCCATACCACCCATCCTATTTTTAAGATCCTTTTTAATATTATCCTCATCTACGTCTACATCTTTCTAATTATTTTTTCCTTCTGATTTGCCCACGAAAATCGTGTATATGCATTCCTTTTCTCACGGCACGTGCTACATGTCCTGTACATCTCACTCTCCTTGACTTCATCATTCTAATTATTACAAATTAAGGATCTCCTCATTATGCAGTTTTCTCCAGCCTCCTATTATTTCATTCCTCTTCGGCCCACATATAAGTATTCTTTTAAGCACCCTGTTCTTGTATGTTCTGAGTCTATGTTCCCTTAATGTCAGAATAATTTCACACTACACAAAACTGCGGAAAAAATTATACGTATATATACCCTGTAACTCTGACTGATCAGATTACTGGCATCGATATAACAGACACTAATCGATTCTGGAGAAACTCTATCCGTTATTTGTTGTTCCTATTGTCATGAAATACTAGCATTGCGACCGTGCGAATTTATGAACTGGAAATGACACTGTCGCTATTGAAAACACAATACTATACGTATTTGTAATCAGTGGAGAAATTGTCTATATGGCAACAAGCATTTGAAAACTACATGACGTAATGAAAGTAACCCCGGAAAAGTGAAAAGAGCTGCGTGGGGAATGAGTGAATTATTTTGGTTTAATAAAACAACCGAGTAGTCATTGTAAACTTGGGTGCAAAATATACAAGTCGGGGCAATATAAACACGTTTCCGTGCAGTACAACTGGTGCTGAAAACTGTCAGTTTTATGCTTCGGAACCGTCTGATGATATTCTTGAATCCTTGGAAACGTAGCCCCAGTAAGTTGCGGGATCAGAGGCTTAGTGCGTAACGTAACAGTGGAAGATGTATCACACATAACTAGGAACTGAAATTGTGAGGGAAAAAAAATTATTACAAAATCTTAATAGGTTTTAATATTGCATACATAATTTTGTTTCTATCAAATCTGAGCCAATAATTACTGCTCTGTAAATGCCAAAATTTGTTACGTTATATAATGCTTCCTCTTTTTACATATTAGCTAAGTTTATGACCATAACTTTCTTGAGCCTATAATTATTTCATAATTACTTCACGAATCATAACCAATTAACTGATTTTCCGATGCTAGAATAAAAATATTCCAAATAGTAAAACTTGGAGAAGAATGCACAGGAAACAATGATAACAATCTATTGATTATTATAGTGGTGCTAGTGACACAACAATAATAATAATAATAATAATAATAATAATAATTATACAGGTATATTTCATGCAGTCGTCATTAGTTCTTAAGAAATTAAAATTGTAACGATTTCATTTGGCACAAAATGGCTTCTGTCCATCTTCAATCGGTTTATCCGTTCCAATTATTTTTGTATTTTCTTGATTTTTCTCTGCTGCACGTAAACTAACCTCTTATTTCCGTATCTGATACTTTGTTATTTATACTGGAAACTCTTTAATTTTATCAAATATTAGGGATTTTCTTAGATCTTTTTTTTACGTTTTATAGGTATCGAATTTCACCAGCTTTCCATAGAGCCTGATCTTTGACTTTTACACTGTAAGTTTCACCCTGCATACGTTAAATTCTACTGCTAACAAGGTAAGGTAAGGTAAGGTAAAGTTGTCCCTATGCTTAGCTAACTCCATGAAGATGTATGGGGTGTGCGTGTATAGAACCACATTTTTCTTGACCTCGACGCTAGTTGAAGGTGAGTGGTCAGCTTCACGCTCCGGTCGCTTTATCTCCGGGAAAAGAGCCCCCGGTACCCATTGGAGAGGAAGGTAGTTGGACCCCAGAGTCGGTCTGGATGACGTAGAGAAGAGAAAATTATTGACTCTACTGGGACTCCAACTCCGACCCCTTGATCGTCCAGCATGTAGTCAGTCGTCATGCTGACTGCGCTATCCCCTCTCCTATACTATGTTCTTATAAATTTTTAATAATATATTCTCTCTTACTGTATTACTCAATTTGAATCATTATCATAATTAAACCTTCCTCTTCTGTATTTCAAATCGTCTTTGTTGTACAGTACAGTTCATTTTATGAATTTAAATTTGGTTGGACTTGTTCGACTTAGTTTCATTCTAAATTTATTTACGTGTAAAAGGAACTTTCCTCTATGTCTAAAATTTTCAAGTTAAATTTTATTTCATAATTTATAGATTTCGTATAAAAGTTACCCAAAAATATCCTCGATAACAACACAAACGATAATAAGTATAGTGTCAAATACAAAAAAAAAATGTTAAGAAATACTCACACTGAATATTACCTGAAATATCTATAATCATTAAGCTATTCACAAGGCTCCTACTTTCTGCTGCAAATGTTCATTGTCAACATAAACATCTATCGTTAGTCTCTGATCAACCAATTAATCCCTGTTCACATCATAATAATCCAGCCTAAGATATTTATTTTAATATTATCATCCTGTTTGTGATTCTGTCTGACAAATGTTTCCATGGAGATTTTATTCTCGAAAATTATATTCGTTGTTTCCACAGTAAGTAATTAATTTCAATTCTATTCTTTTGTATGTGCTTGCCCAAAGCGAGTGGCTTATAAGAGGAGGGCATTGAAAGTGTACATAAAAAGTGTAATAACAACAATACTAACAATATAATTAACATTATTCAAAGTAGTAATATTTTATTAATTTCTTTTCAAAAAGCAAAAAAAAAATCTTTGTTAATTCTGTTAATGATCTCAGAAATATGAGGCTATTAGTAAACTCTCTTCATTAAAGGTGAAGTCATTTCTAGTAAGCGTTCGCTTGTAAAATTGTAAACGATAAACTGTAATATCATATTCCTTTGTTTACGTTGACGTTTTTAATTGTCGTTATATTTATCGCACAGAAGTTCAATATGAAGATGCAGAATCCAGATATAAGTAGAGCTCTACAAATTATCTTTATAACAATAAAATTATGTTCCACAAATAGCGGGAAATTTATAGATTAACGATTATTATCTTGTGAAGAAACCCCCGCTGCACGGAACTACTCGCATTTTTATGATGATCTTGATCATACTGAAAAACACTCCGCCACAAATGTCAAATTCGATAAATCATTCCCTTATTAAGAAATCGGTAAACCTGACATAGACCTTCAAACGAAAATAAGCCCATACAACATGATACCAGAACAGATCTAAGGTTTACAATAAAATAATAAATTCTAGAAAACTTTTATGGTGTCCATTTTGCTGCATATTCCACAACACATATTGTATAGCTACTGATAACAATAAAATGACAATTGCATGGCTTTGTGCTTAATTTCTGAATATCGTATCTTCTACTAAAAACTTCGTCTACGTTAAATCTCTAAGTTACGTCCTCAGAACATCGCAAGCATTCACACAAACAGACATTACGTTTCTATAATACATCGTTAGAAATTTCGAGAAATGATCGAAGAATAATTTAGTATTTCGCCATTTAAAAGGACTAAGAAACAATTAAGTAACTACTTTCACTTTATACAGGTAAACATTTTCCTTCTCTGCTCTCTAGCAAAAAAAAAATAATATATTTATAATTTCTCTCGAGAAAAGAGAGCGGAGACACATTACATTACATTAATCTCAATAAAACTTAATCTACTATTCGAAGTAAGTATGTAGTACCTGTAATAAGAGTTTATTAAGATATTGAAGGTTAATTAGCTCCACTGTCTGTAGGTGGACAAGTTACCCATTCTCCTCCCTTCGCCAGTGAGCACTGTCGCGGACGGGGAACGCGAAGAGCGTGAAAACAGACCGGCGCCTGCTTACAGGAAGTCGGTCAGGACGCTACTGCCAGGTGTAGCGTCGCGATGCACTCAGAGAGCGAGACGGCGCCACGGCGCATACTCCGTCATGTTACAATGTCAGTTAAACAAGTCTGCAAAGGACAGGTTTATAGAGTAGAACAAGACATGCCGTTATCGAGCTATATAAACCTTGGAAAGCAAAATAACAAATAGAGGTATCAATCGACTTTATAAGACCCGTGTAACGTTCAGCAGATACACTGAGGGATCATAAGAACAAAAGGAAAAGAAAAATAATAGGAGGCAAACAGAAGTCATAGGGAACCACGACGATTATCAGGACACGCAAAGACAGACAAATGCCATTCAGCCGATAAATGAAGGATCATAAAGTAGTAATTTTTACTTTATGCAAAATATTTTCTGAATCCTCCGTCATGTTAATTCCAGATAGGTAAGAAGGGTAAAGGCCGGTCACGGTAGCCGAGCGGTCTAAGGCATGCACTGTCTTCGCTAGGTCGGAATCCGCGATCTTATATTCGAATCCCACTCAGGGCATGGATGTTTGGTGTGTGTGTGTGTGTGTGTGTGTCGTGTTTTCTGTTTTTGTGTACAGGTAGATGCCTTGTGATGAGTCGATCTAAGATCTAGTAAACCAAGCAAAAACGGAGAGTTTCATGGAGGTAGACCAAGGCCAAAACTGGGGCTGTAACGCCAACGGAAAGAAAAAGAAAGGGTAAAGTAATGAAAAACTTATGAAACGAAGACGTATCTGGGAGTGGATATATATATAGAGCCAAGCTCTCTTGACCTCGGCACTAGCTAGTGAGTGGTCATCTTCAGGCCCCGGTCGCTTTACCCCCGGGGAAGAGCCCCTTGTAACCATTAGATAGAAGGAATGGTTGGCCCCCAGAGTCAGTCTGGACGACGTGGAGAAGACAAAATTCTTGATCCTACTGGGACTCTTTATCTCCCGCCCCTCGGTCGTCCAGCCCGTAGCTAGTAGCTATACCGACTGAGCCATCCCGGCTCTCCCTAGGTAAGTAACCATTCTTAAGTTTATTTACACCTCTACAGAAGACTTTCATTTATACTTTTTTATATATTTAAGTTCAATGATTTTATCTTTCAGATATCTCTTCATTGTTCTTGTGATGTCTGCTAGTGCCATATCTGACAGTGTTCAGGTCATCTCTGTTCATTTGGCCCGGATTCTGCAGCCACTGCAATTTAGTCTCCTTATTCTGATCTAAAAACTTTGGGCAATCCTGAACAGTTCTATCTTCTGGGGTATGAATGTATAAGGGGTGGGCCTTCTTGGCCCTGGCACCGCGACCACAGTGATTTACTGTGCCTATCTTCTGGGGTAAAACACCGCTTAGGCCTTTCAAAGTCAAGTGAAGTTTCAGAACAACTTGTCGCTTCCATCTTCAGGGTCGAGGAATATTCCAAAAGATAAAACTTCGTGAACAAAGTTGTGACAGCCTCAGATCCTGCATTCAGGCAGTCTTCCTCAAACTTGGGTTTATGTTTTAGTAACTCCTAATTATCTAGAATGTCTTAAACTGGTATTTCGATACTCTGGGCTTTAGAAAGATGAATCTCTTGTTTAAAATTCGTTGTATACCTACAAATTTGGGGCACGCGGTAACGCAGTCGGTTGAGGCACTACCAGCCGGAAGGTCGCGGGATATAATCCCGATGAGGTCATTGGATTTTTTTCAATTTACCTAATCCTTACAGGTGCACTATGGCCGTGGGGTGGACTTAGCCTCTAACAGAAATGAGTACCAGAAATATTCTTGGAATGTTCTTGGGGGTAAAGGGCGGCCGGCGCGTAGGACTGACAACCTTACCGCCATCTATGAGCCGATTGTCTAGAAAATGTGGGAACCTCAACAGCTCACAACCCTATGGGCCTCCACGGCCCGTTACAGGGATACATTTACTTTTCTTTTATATACCTACAAATTATTCGAAGTAAATGAAAATATTTTATATATGGTGTTTTCTCAAATACGTACTAACTTACTTACTTACTTACTTACTTACTCATGGAGCTGAGCCCTTCTGGAGGAGCCGCTAATTCTGTAGCTACTCAAGAATTTCCCAGCATTTTATGGAACCCGAAGGTTCATTACCGTGTTCACAAGAGCCCTCCACTGCTCCCTATCCTGAGCCACATCAATCCAGTCCACACCATCCCATCCTATCTCTCTAAGATCCATTTTAATATTGTCCACCCACCTACGCCTTGGTCTTCCCAGTGGTCTCTTTCCTTCTGGCTTTCCCACCAATATCCTATACGCATTCCTCGTCTCCCCCATTCGTGCTACATGACCTGCCCACCTCATCCTCCTTGACTTGATAATTCTAATTATGCTTGGAGAAGAGTACAAGTTATGAAGCTCCTCATTATGCAGTTTTCTCCAGCCTCCTGTCACTTCATCTCTCTTCGGTCCAAATATTCTCCTCAACACCCTGTTCTCAACGAGAGAAAAGAAACCACGCCTACGATGCATGGGACACCACAGAGCAGCTGGAGGCTGATGCGTTGACGAGTGGGACACACGCCTTAGGTAAAGAAAAGGAACCCTAGCGTACATGCGTTGAAAGAAAGCCGACAGAAGTGCCACCGCACGTCGAAACAAATGTGTAATATTCAGCCGGTAAACAAATAGTCAACAAGTGGAAGATGTAGACAGAAAATGAGGAGAACAGGAGGTACACATCACATGAATGTCGCAAGATATTGTTACGGGTCTCCCAAACATAGAAGAAGTGTTTCTTGTCCAAAAGGATGGCTGCATGGAGCTGAGGAGAGGCTTGTGGTCTGTAACAGAATGAAGAGACTGTGGAACAGAACATACGATGACGTTATGTTAAGTCCGAAAAAGACTTACCGTCAGTCAGTCCGTATTGACACCAAGCCCCTTGAGGATCATGACCAGAGATTTTTTCAACTGAATCCTTACGGTCATTGTCCTTACGTAACATCTCTGACAAGAGGATGGACTTGTCTCTCCAGACGTGTCCTGCTTATAATACCTTGGCATGGATCGCGTAGAAAACATTGCTTCCCATTATTGTTATACGTGGAAAGTTTGTTTCCGAAGCCGTTGCTCAGTGACGGCCGGCTGTCTCTGTTGGCTTCACAGTTCTTACTGTGGGCAAATACGCCGAAATATTATCACATTTTCGGTCATTAAGTTAAGGGCTTCATCTCTGGTCTGGCACTTCGATGGTTACAGATTACGGAAGTTGGTATAAATTTAAAATTCGGTAGTACTTGATACAAGAGCTTATAGAGCTTTGAAAATTTGAAGAGGCTCATCTGCCCACTGTACTCGCAAATAAAATAAAATGGGAAGAAATGGCCGAACACTACAGGCGGGTTCCTTCTGGTATCTAGCTACTGTAATTCCAAAATTTCTGCATCTTGAATCCTATCGGCCATTTTGTCAAAAAAAGATCTGAGTTTCGCCGTAGCTAGAACGAAATTTCTCTTCCCCAGAGTAGTGTGATTTTACAATTATGTAGCTCTTCAGTTCAGTGTCATATTAATAACTGAATTTCTAATTTCCCTGACCTCAGATCCAACGAAATCGACCGTCGTGTCATAGCAGCGGGACTCGCAACACCTGGTGAGATACTGTCAACATGTGTAAAGCTTCCTGGTCCCACAGTGACACGCACCACCTGGTGAGACCTGACAACATGCGTAAAGCTTACTGGTCCCCCATTAGAGGATTTCACTGTATAAGTCATCTGGGTCGTGCCGCTGCATACGCACCAACAATACAACATAAGCTTACGGGTTTGCAGACCAGGTAATCATGACTAGTAGACTAAGGCTAGTAGTTAGGGCCGCGCCATAGCTCAAGGGGTTAGTCGCTGGCTTCCCACCGCGGCGACCCGGGTTCGATCCCGGGTCTGGTAAAGTGGAATTTGTGGTGGACAAAGTGGCGCTGGGACAGGTTTTCTCCGAGTACTTCGGTTTCCCCTGCCAGTCTTCATTCCACCAATTGCTCCACAATCACCCTCACCTATCATCTGGGGCCAGTACAATAGGCCAGAAATGGCCACAGTACAAGGGACTTAGTCCCACCCCGCTAGCAAATAAAAAGCTAGTAGTTAGTAGGCGTTCTTTGCGCTTATAAGAGCGTAGAACATTACGAGAGGTAGAATACCTCCACCGTAACCCTGCGAGTCCTAGGAGACGACGAAAAGGGAACCTAGTGCCTGGGAGTATAACTGGGTCGCCTTGTTTCTGTGGGACACAAATACGGGGACCTGGTCCTACAAGCTGTGGGATCTCGAATTTGACACACTAAAATGTGGTCACGAATCTCGCCGGACTCGGAACTGAAAATGAGTAAACTGGCGAGGACCTGCAGAAAATCTAAACTACAGATACATCCTCTCGTCAGAGATGATGTTACATAAGGGAAAGGAAGTATTCAGTCGAAAAAAAAATGCAGGTCGTGAGTCTCAAGGAGTTTGTGGGCAAGACGAACCGATTGGCGGTAAACCTTCTGACACTGATTCTGAGGGGTGTTAAATTTATCTGCATGTATGCCCATGACAAGATGGTCATTTAAGTTCTTTCTTCTTCGTCTCTTCATCGGTCCTAATTTTTATTTATTTCGTTTTTTGCATTCTACATCCTTCCCTCCGTAATATCCTTTTTAATTCCTCTTTCCTCCGTTTTAGCCTACTTTCCTTCCTTAAATAAAAAGTCTTATACTATAATCATGCTGTCTGTGTGCTTCTCCAATTTGTAATTTGAATCAGGTTATCGATATTCATGAAAATTGGAATGAACGTCAGGCCTCCCAAACCTCATTTTATAATTTCCCAAGGATATTCATAAAAACATTGCGAACTCACGAACTTGTGAGGTGGGAGAAACGCAAGAGATATACATCATTTCAGATGTTTGCTAATAGATCTTCAGGAAATGCATGATTTCCAAGGAACTTTTCCGTAAAACGTAAAATAATAACATGGCAGCTAAATCTTGTATTTAAGCATCCTGTTGCATTGCCATATCTGGAACTATTTATGTATTACACAGTCCGTCAACAGTGCAAAAAATTGTTCTTTTTTCTCACACTTTCACTTTCGACACATGTTTCGTCCCTAATTGACCATCTTCAGGTGTCTAACATGTTATGTCGAAAGTTAAAGTGTAAAAAAGAAGGAAACATTTGTTGCATTGTTGATGGACTATGTAGTACATAAACATTTTTAAATGGCTGCTAAAATTTAGTTACTATGGCAGTAAATAACAAATTCTTTGAGCTAGGCATGTGAAATTGTTTAGCTCATTGCTAACAAACATGCCTATAAGCTGCGTATAGAATATTTTTATTGCCCTACAATCACGAACTTGGCAATGGTGCAAAACTCTGTGGTGTCATCCGGCAACTATAACGTAAACCGAACCTGCACTGTAGCGACAAGTCCCTTATAAAAATGAATTAAAACAAGAATAAAAATGGTAATGGACCAGAAATCAGTTCAGTTGAATGGAACGCTTCAAGATGTCTTCTAGGAACTAGCTGGCTGTTTCCTGTTCATTTGTTACATGTTGATAATTTTAAATAACACGACTCCGTTTTCTCTACGATTCTGGATAACACATTTACATGTCCCCACATATTTATGCTTTTGCCATATTCATCATAATGATAAAATTCGTTAATATTATACTGCTGACTCTATCAACCAGAAATAAATCTTCTCACTGATGGAGGTGGGTGGACAATATTAAAATGGATCTTAGAGACATAGGATAGGATGGTATTGATTGGATTGATCTGGCTCAGGATAGGGACCAGTGTAGGGATCTTGTTAACACGGTAATGAACCTTCGGGTTCCATAAAATGCTGGAAAATTCTTGAGTAGCTGCAGAATTGGCGGCTCCTCCATAAGGGCTCAGCTACATGAGTAAGTAAGTAAGTATGCCTGCATTCCCAGGAAATTCTTCCCCATTGGCGATGCTGATATCATGCGATCGACAAAAAGAGTGGAATTTATATTCTGCACTTTCATTAATTTCTCTTCTTAAAGTGGTCTTTTTTTTTCCCCCTTGGCACTACAGCCCCAGTGGGCCTAGGCCTACCTCCATGAACTTCTCCGTTCACTTCGGTTTTTCTAGATCTTACATATTCGGTACGACTCCTTGGGCGGGTGATCAGCTCGTCGCAAGGCCTCTACCTGTACACAAATACATAAAAACGCACACACACAAACTAAATATCCATGCCCTGAGTGGGATTCGAACCCACGATCCCCGTTTCCAAGCGAGCGAAGACAGTACATGCCTTAGACCGCTCGGTTACCGTGACCGGCTAAACTGGTCTTTAAAGAGAAAAATTAACTACTGCAGCACCCTCTACATTACTTTTCTCGTAATCTGGAAACTCTATGAGTGGGTACTTCTCTCGGAAATTGAGGTACGCTTGGGTAAAAGCAGTGAACTTCTCACTCCATTAAATTGGCTTTCTCCTCGCGATGTCAGGAAGGAGCTCTTGTAACACGCAGTCCTTTTATATATAACATGCATGTTTACTTCAAGAAAACAAAATTTGTAACATTCCTCTTCTTCTACATTCGACGTCTGTTTATCAACTGCTTTCCTAATTTTAAAACTTTCCAAAAAATTTGAATTTAAAATTATTGAAAATTCTCTTATCGTTGGATGTAAAATTCTTCGTGTTTGTGGGTAAGTTACGTAGAATCGAATTGGAGCACGCCTGCGAATGGCGGATGGGAATAGGTGGAGTAGAAAGCTGGCGTATACTAAATAAAGGCATTATTCCAGTGCTTTCCCGGAAAAGCAGTCATTTGGGATGTAGAGCCATGTAGCGCGTCATAAATTTACTGGTATTTCGGAGGAACTTGTCGCCTCCATCTTTAGGATCGAATAATAAGCAAAGCAAAACACCAACTACCTGCTTCGTGCTGGTTTCTTGTTCGGCTTCTTATTCGGCCTTGAAGCTGGAAGCTAAATATTCCTCCGAAACGTCGATTGACTATCAACGGACTACATAGTGTTATATCCCAGGAGATTACACTCTTCACAACCATCACTATGAGAGCATTATATCCTGCAAGCTGTCATTAGTATCAGCTAATTCCGTGGGGAGAAATTGTATTAATTAGGCAACAGTTGTTCAAATAGCAAAGAATAATATTCCGCCTTCCATAATCACAAGGGCCCTCCACTGAGCATATCCCGAGCCAGTTGTTGCCTCTTTAAGATCCCTTTTTTTGCCTAATTCCTTACTTTGAAAAAATAAATAGAAGCTGATGAGATCACCTGTCTCTGTGTCTGTGTGTGTGTTCGTGTACCGTTGCTACGAAACGGCGCTGTAAATACGTTTCCGCGGTAACGAATACATATGCAACAAAAGAACTCCTGGGCGCGATGTTTTCTATGCGGTCCGTGTCTTTTCAAATACTTAATATGTAAGGAAGGGAAAGTAGACGATAAGTTTTACCCAGAACTTCTTGTTAAGCATCTTTCCGTCTACACATGTGACCCCCATATGGATTTTTCCTCACATTTTCAACCACGATGTTGAGTTCAGCCGATTGTAATAGCCGCGCGGTCTAAGGAGCATACCTTCTACTTCTCAAACACTAGGATCATGGGTTCGAACCTCACTAAGGCATGGATGTATTCTGCTGTTTTTCTATGTTTCTGCTGTCTCGACCTCTCGTCCAAGAAGTCCTACAAATATTCATATTTTTAGAAGTAAACTTTGAATTCGAAAAAGCCAGACAACCCAATCCATAGATCTGAAGAAGAAATCTTGAAAGCATTCATGTCCCCCGTGCGTTATGAATGTTATCCCCACCCCCCATCCCATTCTCCTTGGTTTCATCGCCCTAATGAACCTCCTCATTATGCGATATTCTCCATGCTCTTCTTCATCTCTCTCTGTCTCTCTCTTGTAAATCCAAGTATTCTCACGTCTCATAGACAAACTCATATCCCTCAGGGTGAGACACTAGTTTCATTCTTAAATATTCTATTTTATTATCCTGCTGCACTGAGGTGTCTATCTTTTCCGTCTGTAATGCAACAAATTAATAACACTAGTTCACTTTTAATCCATAAAATGATCATTAAATATAAAGAAAATGTTATTAAACGATCATTGTACAGATTACATATGAGGTTGTATAAATATGAATCAGTGTTGTTCATTTATTGCATTACAGACCGAAGAAAAATAGACTGTACGTTCATTTTTAAATGTATTTCTAAAATCGAAAGGACTTCATAGTTTAATTCCTCGAATCTTCACATAACGAGGTTCTGTAGTAGGCTAATAAAGTCTCGTTGAGGCAGAACTAAATATAATTATGATTAGCTATTACTACCTATCACAGTGGCCACGTGGTCTAAGGCATGAACCGTCTTCGCTCGCTCGAACACTGGGTTCGTGTGTTCGAATGCCACTCAAGGCATGAATGTCTGTGTGCTTCTATTATGTGTTGGTGGTGTTCTGTGTGTAGGTAACGGCCTTGCGACAGGCTCATCGCCCCAGTCAGAGGAGTCCTACCAACTGTGTTTACGATTAAGAAAATGAAAAGGCGATCAAGGTCCACGAAAGGCCTATAGAACCATAGACAGACACGCAGACAGATGGATAGATAGATCATCACCTGAGCTGTCATGAAAAATTGTAGAGCATGGTCGCTTGAGAGACATTTGTTTTTAAAAATTGTATTGTTTCTTACTTATTTCAATGCTTCCTTTTTTAAGTAACTTGCATACAGGTACATTTTTTTTCCCTCTCCTTTATTGACAATCAGATACTACAATCTTTCAGTCAATTTGCTGTCTTGTGTACAATTATTTAAGAATTGTACACTCCAGTGGCTTGAGTGGGTCACTTCCATCGACGTGTCCCTCAGATTTTTAGACCTTCTGGCCACTTTCGTCCAATTCTTCTGTGGTCGTGNTTTAAGAATTGTACACTTCAGTGGCTTGAGTGGATCACTTCCATCGTCGTGTCCCTCAGATTTTTAGATCTTCTGGCCACTTTCATCCAATTCTTCTGTGGTCGTGTTGCAGTAAAAGTGGCTGGAGCAGTGGGTTTGGGTGGTTAGCTAATTTGCAGAAGGGGTTGATGCTGTGTTCCTTGATGATGACTTCTGTGACGTATGGAATTTTGAGGTCGGTGTGAATGGTGTGGTTAGACACGTACCACAGTGCGTTTAGGATGAGACGAAGAATTTTTTATTGCCTTCGTTGGATGAGGTCTATATTTGATTTTCCGGCGCATCCCCACAGTTGGGTTCCATATGTCCATATTGGTTTGATGACTGCTTTGTATANCGAGGCGAAGAATTTTTGATTGGGTTCGTTGGATGAGATCTATATTTGATTTGCTGGCGCATCCCCAGAGTTGGGTTCCGTATGTCCATATTGGTTTGATGACTGCTTTGTATACTAGCAGCTTGTTGTGAAAGGTACATGAAAGGTAGATCCTGATGCATTTCGACGCTACCAGTAATGTCTCACTTCCAGCTATAGAAGTGAGGGGAGAAGAGAAAGGCTGCGTTCTAGCAAGGAAAATACACGCGATGTCAAGGAAGAAAATCTTCGTTTTATCGACGTTACGACAGAAACCAAAGAGGACGGGCAGTTTTATACGTCAATCAGCACGAATAATGATGCATGAAGGGCGTGTTTGGAAGGAAATAAATTCCGTTAAATGCGGCCACAATCCGTCAATATGTCAGGTCACACATCAGACCACATGTCACGAACATACTTGCTGGAAGCTGATGGTGAAATGTAGTGATTTGCAGCAGATGTGGCGGAATTCTCAGTTTCGTGACCAGAATATATCTGACAAGATTGGAAAGGTGTAATCCATACCGTAATACAAATATTTTCTTTGTAACGTGAGGTCTTATTAGGGGCTTTTTCGTTTAGTGGGGGGGTGGAGTCAAACTGGGTCCAATTGGCACGACGGCCACTGATTGGCTCTATTGTAGCCTTCCCCGGGTTATTATGATGATGGAGAAAATGATGGAATGAAGATTGGCAGGGGAAACCGAAGTATTCGGAGAAAACCCGCCCCAGCGCCACTCTGTCCACCACAAATCCCACTTCACCAGACCCAGGATCGAACTCGAGCCCCCGCAGTGGGAAACTAGCGACTAACCGCTTGAGCTATGGCGCGGCCTAGACCACTGTTGCTCTCATCTCACTACAGAATGCACTGCTAGTACAAGAGAGGGTGCATATTCATTAGTAAAATAATATTCCGAAGGCAAATATGTTAATGAATTTAAACCAGATGTGTAATCGTCCAATCACCATTAAACAATTAATTAATATAGTTAGTTAGAAATATGCTGATTTGTATCCATTCCAGGAAAGCGTCAAATACTATAACCCTGAAGATGGGCGCGATTTTCCCCTTCGAATCTTCTAGCTTTTTCCGAAATACCTCACGGCGTGACAACCCTCCCTTGAAGGCTGATTATATTGTGTGTATACTAAGCCTTGCGTTTGTTGATTTTTGCTTTACCCTTAATACTGTTGCACTGTTAGAGCGCTAGATGTGATGTGGTCTGGGTACAATATGTGAACAATTTATCATCCCTGTCACTACGTGCCCTTTTTTGGCGAACAACGTTGCAGCTTGTATTTACGGTACATACATGGAACTGCTACATCAGGATTTTTAATTTTAATATTTTAATTAGTCTCATCAATGTTACCATTGTTTCGAATATGTATGTAGTGTTATCGATTTATGGTGCTTACATAGAGTTAATGCGTGTTGGTGTCTATTGAGGTTGTTGTTGTTGTTGTTGATGTATTGAAAGGGGGCTGGGTTGCGTTTCGTCTGCATGCGCAAGAGTGCAAAGGTGCAGCTGCTACCTACGCAAGTACTGATACAGTACGTGTAGATATATTGCAAATCTCCGGCTATGACAATCTGTGTGATATCCATTAATACGTTGATTCTTGTTGCAAGTATGCAAAATTATTTCCTGTCTGTCAAAACACTTTCCTCTTCAGGCAGCTTTATTATTTTCATTGTGTCACTCCTAGGCTACACTAACATGTCCAGCACCAATCTCTGATATATTTCATCAATGTCAAAAAAATTGAAAGGGTGCTTTCCAGAGTATCGAAATATCTGTGGAAGAGAGTATAGGTGATTCAGAGTTAAAGCATCATACTCCGTGGTTTCATGGAGACTGCTTAAAATAACAAGTATTTGATCGAAGAACGTGAGCTAAATTGTAATGATTATAGGGGCCAATGACCGTCTCTGTGGTCTAGTAGTCAGAGTTCTTGCCTACAGATCCAGAGGTCCGGGTTTCGATTCCCGGCGCTACCACATTTCCTGAGAAATATTGGGTCTGGAACGGGGTCCACTCAGCCTCGTGAGGACAATTGAGGAGCTATTTCAATGGAAAAGTTGCGGCTCCGGTCTAGAAAACTGAAATTAAATGCCGTGGGGATTCGTTGCGCTGATCACGCGACAGCCTCTATCCGCTAAAGCTAGCACTAACTACGCCGACAAGCGGCGGTCACTCGGTCGGTATAGTTCGTTTGCGGTCAAAAGCCACAGAGTTCTTTTAGAGAAACCAAAACCAGAAGAACGCAATTGATCTAAAGAGGTATAACGTGAAACTATTAGGTATTTCCGGAAAACAGATATGAAATTTAACTGGCTAACGAATATGTCCTTCTTGTGAAGGCCCGTGAGACCTGCTTTTACCGGTTCTCACCGTCTATTCGCTTGCGGTATTCTTATATTTTTCCTTCTACGCTGAAGATGGAGGCGATACGTTCCTCCGAAACGTCGGTTAACACCACATATACACGGTGCCAAATCCCAGAAGACTGCTTTCTTCTTATGGTTATACTTTTCTTTCTATGGATCTTAAACTTGGTCTCTCGCATCGTGCTTCGAAGTGGGGGTGAGGGTGTTTAAGAAAGGGGTGAGTATGATAATATTCAGAGCTAACAGTGATGACGTAACGGGAGACATGAGAATGACTCATACTAAGAGGGGCCATGATTTGTACAGTTTCGCCAGTTATTACCCGAATGAACAAACCAAGAAGACCGAGATGGACGGCACATATAGCACGCACGAGAGACGAGATATGTATACAGGGATTCAGTTTGGAAGCGTGAATGGAAGATATCACTTGGAAAACCTAGATGTAGATGAGAGAATAATATTGTATTAATGAAACATGGTAGGAGAAAGTTGACTGGAATACTTTTTCTAAGAACAAGGATCATTGGCAGGATATTATAGGCACGGTATTGAACCTTAGTTTTCTATAAAACCATAGAATTTCTTGACTTGCTGAACTACCGTCGGTTTCTCATAGAGGACACTTTTCCAAGAAATTGGTCAGTTGTGGTCCAGAATAAAGGGAATGACCAATGTCTAGCATAATGTATAAGATAACATTTTTTCTCTGGTGGAACTTTTTGGTTGTTCGAATACAACGTTTAAAACTCTTTGGGTTATTCAGGTCACAATGAAGTTAATTTCGCTGCTGCCTATGGAACAGTCCTGCAATCTAATTAAGTCTGACAGCAGGACGCAAGGTGTGCTGGACAGGATATACGAAATAGTCACGAACAAATCCTCATATTTGGTCTCACAAAAGATTTCATTATTGCGCAGAAAAAAAGAGAGATTTGGAACGGATTATGGAGACACATATAGAATACGAAAGAAAGAGGAGACGAAATGAAAGTCTGGAAGAAAGTAACAGGTGAGAATAGAGCGTACCAAATTGAAAAATGTCAGGTACTAAATCCGAAGTGGATCATGGGAGATTTTTCATTTACTTTTATATTAAGTAAACTAAAGACGTATGGGGGAGATGAGAAATGCTTACAAAATTTTAACCGGAAGAACTGAAGAAACGAGACAATTTGAGATGCGTAGGAATAAAGAAGAAATTAAAATTTGTCCTTAAAGAAGAGCTGCAGCCACATGATTCTGGACAAAAACCAAAAGAGGGCTCTTCTATTATCACGGAAATTAACCACCGGGTTTCATTAAAAATGGGGGGGGGGGGGACGATATTTTTAAGTAACTGAGTGTATGTTGGTTTCTCAAGTAAGAATTTGATCCGTGGACTTAACACAATCTGAAAGAAGCTTTCAAAAGTTTAACATTCAGTGAGACAAATTGGGCAATACGAGAGGACGCCATCTTGGGTTATGAGAGCACTCACCAAGGATATACTGAGAAAAACCACAAAGAACCTTGGTCAATGTAATCTTTCCCTGGGCCGGCATTCGAAATCCTGACTATAAATGGATGGACAAAACAAACTTTATTTTGGATCCAATAACAAAACTATGAAAATGTAGAAAATGAGTAGATGTAAATTTCGTCACCGGATGCAGGTAAATGGCCAGCTTCGAACTCAGAACATTTTATCCTGACAGGTCTCTGGAGTCATTGCACGAAGGAAGACCCCTTCTTCCTACGGAATCAAATGCCAGTCCGTACCCCGTAAATGTATCTACCTACTCGACAGGGTTCCCATCATGAATTCGTTGATATGAAACAAACTCGCTTTCCCGAGAACTCCTTAGAAACTCATAATGCATTCACAGTACATGCCTTTTTTAAAGACTTTGCTCACTCTGCTAGTCATAAAATATCCTGTTGTAATGGAACATCACCATTTTCAAAAATGCTATCATCTTTAACTTATCTTCAGTCAGTTCAAATCTGTCAACCTTCTGACGTCCTACCTCCCTAAAATCGACTACAATATGATCCCCCGAACCACATCGTAGCCTTCGAGTGGTCTTCGATTTCGCAGCTAAAATACTTTGTCTTCTTCACGCATGTGACTCTTCCCGCCAAATTTCTTGGCCATCGATTTAATCACATCAGTAATATCACATGATAATTAAAAGTTACAGAACTCCTTATTACATATTTCCTTCCTTAATCTAATTACTTTATTTTGTTTATGTCATTTACTCAGTATTTTTAATGAGGAACCAAAAGAAGGGACTACGTGGGAAGTCAAATGTAAAGGTCATTTCAATTTATCTGAAGCGTAATTTTGGCAGCATTGAAACACATGGCAGATATATACATAGCATGAACCTTCGTTGCTGGCATCGAATTTACTTTCATGTACGGATAACAATGCGATGCATTTAGCATGGCCCTTCCATTCGTAGAAAATGTCAAGGAAGAACAACGAACTGGGTTCTGCTTTCTGTGATCAGCAGATGTGAAAGCCAGTGAAATTTACAGGTGAAAGGCAGTTCATTACGGTGGAGCCTGCATCAGGCAGAGTAAATTTACGAACGGAGAGAAGGACCCGTGGGAGAGCGAAACGTCGGCCGTCAGTATCAACATGTATTAAGTTTGGAAGGCAGATCGACCGTAACAACAGAAACAATTAAAGACCAACGGTGAAATAATAACATCTCAAATGAACTTGATGAATTGAACTAAGTTGAGCAGGAATGACTTGAGGCATAATTGAAAATTCTCCATGCTGTTAGAATCGGGAAAGTTGTGGACCTGTGGGCCCAAAGCAATGAAGTTCATGTAGACTGCGGAAGAAAAATATAAGTTGTGGGAAGAATTAATCGCCTACTTTCCTATGGCCTAACACGTACCGCATAGAAAACAACAAAGTAGGGCGAGGGGACAAAGACACACAGACAGCCCGTTGCGTAGCAATAACAGGGGGGACAAACAGATAGCAAGGCGATCTCATTAACCTCAAAAACGAGAGGAGGCACATAAAACACACAGCTGCACAGAGAGGTATTCTCATAATATATACAAGAATTTCTGGAAGGAACTAACGGCCTATTTTCCTTTTATACGAAGTGGACAGCACATAAAACAAAAAAAAAATATGGAAGGAAACAGACACGCAGACAGCAAGGTGATATCATAAGCCTGCTAACAAAAATTATGGGGGATACAGACAGAGAGCAAGGTGATCTCATAAGCCTCAAAAATTAGGAAGGTTACACAAGTAGAGGGACAAGCACAGACAGACAGCAAGGTGATATCATAAGCCTCCTAACAAAAAGTATGGGGATACACAGACAGACAGCAAAGTGAACTCATAAGCCCCTTTCTATTTTTTAAACTAAGGAAATTTTTAATAAGGTAGTCTATCAACAGTGTGATTTCTTCTTCAACATTTATAATAAAATTGCCTTAATTTGTAGTTGCCTAAATACAATAATCAGAGACATGTCGGTCTGAATGTTCTGTGAGATGAACAAGTAGCCCTGATATGTAGCAGTGAACAGCGAAGTTGTAGCCTTATATCGTGGATCTGAGAATTTCTCTGGATGAAAGAAATGTACTAACTTCCAGCCTACACAACTCATGACGTAGTTGCTGCACATAATAATTCGGAAGTCTTGATGTGAGTTAAATTTTGTATAACACCAGTTCTGCCCGCCATTTCTATTGATCTCAATATAGAAGTTGTAGTCACGGTTTCTACTTTTCTGAATGCTTCCACGCGGCTCTAGTTCCTACATACTGAATAACATATGAAGTAGAGATTTCAGCATACGCAGTAAATCTCTCGTTGCCTGGTCTGGTTGGTTCATATTGCGACCCGCTAGGTACAAAATGTAGTCTGGTAGGTTTCTTTTTATTGCTAGTGGGGTGGGACTGAGTCCCTTGTACTGCGGCCATTTCTGGCCTATTGTTCCAGCCCTAGATGATAGGTGAGGGTGATTGTGGAGCAATTGGAGGAATGAAGATTGGCACGGGAAACCGAAGTACTCGGAGAAAACCTGCCCCACCGCCACTTTGTCCACCACAAATCTCACTTGACCAGACCCAGGATTGAACCTGGACCGCCGGCGTGGGAGGCCAGCGACTAACCGCTTGAGCTATGGCGCTGCCTTGTCTGGTATGTTGATACGGACGTTTAGAAAGAACTCTGTGCTCACAACTCCACTCTGTATAAGGAGGCACTGTAGCCCTCCCAAACAGCGCCGCCTGCCTAAATATCTACAAAACATCATGACTCAGAAGGCAGGGTATGAATCCTCACCTCCGCTGAAACTGCGTTATTACAAAATCTGTGTGAATTTTAAAATTCTTGTTCCAACGGTTTTAACGATAGTTGTCTATTGGGATATGATACCGTGTAATCTCGTACATATTTACCGAAGAGTAACACGCTGCGTCTGCCTTAAAAATAGATGAGGTTACCTTTAAATTGAGAAAATATGTCGCTCCTAAACATGGATAAACAAACACCACAATTTATGGTGTCATATCCCACGAAGGGAGACAATGACAATGAGTGTGAAATGATAATTTTATAAAGACGCTACAGTTTTATTTCGATAAGTAGCGAGGAAATATTTCATTCATTCAACAATGATTCTACAGCTCTTTGTTGGGCCCTGTCCTCTTCTTCAGTTCCATATTCTTTCTTACACAGACGGTAGGCTACGACATAGCTCAAACGGTTAGTCGCTTCCCACCGAGGCGGCCCGGGTTCGATCCCGGATCTGGTAAAGCGGGATTTGTGGTGGACAAAGTGGCGCTGGGGTAGGTTTTCTCCGAGTACTTCGGTTTTCCCTGACAACCTTCATTCCACCAATTGCTCCACAATCACCCTCACCTATCATCTGGGGCTGGTACAATAGGCCAGAAGTGGCAGCAGTACAAGGGACTTAGTCCAACCCCACTAGCAATAAAAAAATACACAGATGGTAGAAATACTTGGACGAGTGATCAGCTCGTCGCAAGGCCGCTACCTAAACACAGAACAACACAAATAGAGAATAAACGCACACAGACATCCATGTCCTGAGTGGGATTCGAACACACGATCCCAGCGTTCGAGCGAGCGAAGGGAGTGCATACCTTAGACAGGGCGGCTATTGTGATCGGCAGGCAGGAAGGCTGCTTGAACTAAAAGTTTGTGACGATGGTACATTAATACAATTATTGTGTTTCTGTCTGCTGTCCATCGTCCTGATTTCATTTAAAACACAGCGTTTCGGAGACTGGATTCTGTCTCCATCTTCAGGCGGAACCTACTCTGTTGGGTCCAATCGATAGAGCCATTCCGTATCTCCGGAAATGGTTGTAGGGGAACTTGAGTTCACCTTCATGCAATATTTTATTTCATAACCCTGTTTCAAAGATTAAAACATGACAAGCATGGGGAAGTTTTCGACGACAGCAACACTGGAGTATCTAGACATAGGATACGTAATGACACTGCATCAAACATGGAGGTGATTTAGCGTAAAGAGGAATAATATGCATTTTATTTAGAGTAATTGTAAAAAAAAATGTTTCTTTAGTTAGTCCATTATTCTAAACACCGCATCAATCGCTTACATTTCTACAAATGTGTCTCTACATAGTAGATTAAGACTGCTTCTCCACAAATCCTTTGAAATCCATTATTCATAATTATCCTGTCATGTGATGCTAAACAACCTATACAACTGATAAACTGTCATTAAATATCCCAAAAATAAATATAGGAAAACGGTTCACATTAGCCTAGATGTGAAAAGCTAGTTGATGATCTAACTCTCACATAATTGGCACTACCGTGGTCGTTAACAGAGAATCCGTTCATTCACAGGCACGTTTTCCTATATCAGGAATTAGAAATAACTTTAAAATAATTGAATGCATGTAATACAAATTACGACAGACACTGAAACATAATTATTGTTGAATTACACATCCAAATATAAGCTAATATACATTTATTGACCTGACAACCATTCAAGTTATGTATGTGGAACAGAATGATATGAGGTGGAGGTTCAACAGTTTTTTTTCCCCTTGGCACTACAGCCCCAGTGGGCCTAGGCCTACCTCTATGAACTTCTCCGTTCACTTCGGTATTTCTAGATCTTAGACATTCGGTAGGACCCCTTGGGCGGGTGATCAGCTCGTCGCAAGGCCTCTACCTGTACACAAACACAGAAAATCCCACATACACAAACTAAACATCCATGCCCTGAATGGGATTCAAACGCACGATCCCGGTTTCCAAGTGAGCGAAGACAGTACATGCCTTAGACCGCTCGGCTACCGTGACCGGCGGGGTCAACAAATACGGAATAACAATTACATTTCTAACTCCTGCATCACTTATATTGGGTAAAGGGTCGACATGCAACTCAGCATATTGCAGAAACGCAGTGTTTTGAATAAACTACAAATAAATTAAAATAGATATGCAGTATAAAGTAGTGAATATGGAACTGGGGCATTATGTAGATGTTTCAGAAAGCGCTACTCTTATTGAATTCTTCATTAAATTTAAAAGTTGAAACTCTACGACAAAGTCAAAAGCATAGCTTCTTCCCTGTAGCCCAACACAAACTGCAGAGTCACACATGCTATACAAGACAGGCGCTGTGTCCACTCGTCTCCCTTCCGAACCTCTGAAAGCATCCTCCTGCACTCGGAGTTCTCACCCGAAGACGGTCTGTTACACTGAATTCCCCCATCTCTAAGGAATCGATAGAATCTTGGAGTTCGAAACTGACATCATCGACATTTCCTGATGAAGACGTATCGGGCCAATTTTTCTGAGCAGCGAAGTTTAGAATGAAGTTGGCTTCTCGCCTGGATTTTTGGCAAGTATCCTCCACTTCGGCTTATTTTCCAGCAGTTGGTTGAGGCACTATGCTACAAGACGTAATGTCGCGAGTTCGATTCCCGATGAGGTCACCGGATTTTTAAATTGGCCTAACCCTTCCAGCCGCACTATGGTCCTGGGGTCGACTCAGCCTCTAACAGAAATGAGTACCAGGAATTTTCTTTTCGGGGGTTAATAGGTGGTCGGAGCTTAAGGCTAACAACCTCAGTTGAAGCTCAAGACTCACAACTATATGGACATCCATGGCCTGTTACAGGGATAATATTACCTTTTTTCCTTATCGTGGATGGCGTAAGCACTACTGACTGTCGTCTGCTCGCTCTCGTGTGGCTTTTTGTGTTGAGTTAGCACAAGCAGAGATGTTATTTGCGTCGTTACAACTTCAAGACTGCGAACTGAACACTAATGACCGCAGTTCAAGCTGTCCTCCACCTTCAGAATTTAGTAAGTAAAGTAAAGGCATCCTTGTAACAGACTGTGAGGGCCCATAGGGTTGTGAGATGTTGAGGCTACCATATTTTCTAGACAATCGGCTCACAGATGGCGGTGAGGTTGTCAGCCTTACACGCCGGCCACCCTTTACGCCCAGGAATATTCCTGGTACTCATTTCTATTAGAGGCTGAGTCGACCCCAGGGCCATAGTGCGGCTGGAAGAATTAGGTAAATTGAAAAAATCCGCCTCATCGGGATTCGATCCCGCAACTTTCCGACTTGTAGCATAGTGTCAGAAATTAGTTCTGCAGCTAAAAATGCACAGCCTCCACATATGCAAAGAAATGAGTTAAATATCTTCACTCAAAAACCCAGAAACAGCGTAACACTGAACCTTCACATAATACTGGAGACTATATGGATAATATCAGGGGTTGTGACTGCAAGGGATCGGCATTTCTTACCAACTGCCTTACCTCCTTGCTGTAGTACGTTCTCATGGACTCCATGAATATTCTAAGGCCTGCACTTCGCACATCCAAGGCAGCGGAAGACAAAGTACTGTGACGTGGTCCCCATGTTCATTACAACTATGTTTCCCTTTTCTGTATTTCGGTTGGTTATTTAACGACGCTGTCAGTAGATACACCATAAAACATCGAATGTTAGGTTGATGCAAAAATTATAAAGAGGGATGATTTAGTCAGGAAGTGGTTTGATTTAGTCGAATTACTACAGGCATTTGCCTGGGATAATGAAATAAACGATTATGAAGTCAGTGCAGTCGGCGTCCTGGCCGAGTCTGGGAGTGGTTATTTAAAATAATTCAATTCTTCTTTATTCACGTGCAAACGTAAGAGCCCAGAGACTAATTACAAAGCTATCACGGAACGTAGAAAGAAAAAATAAACTTACAAACTACAAAATAAATTATTATTAGTAGTAATGACGATAATAATAATAATAATAATAATAATAATAATTCCATTAAAATCAAAGTTATACGATAATTACAAGGTGATAAAGCTAAAGTAAGTACAATTGCAATGGTTATGTCATTATGAGGCAAGAAACGCTAATATTAATTTATACAAACCTATATGCATACGCTACATACAGACATTTCATGAAAAATAAAATATATATAATTAAGAGATAAGTAAAATATTCATATATCCAATGGTGATGCCATAATGCGGCATAATTACTTTACATTACAATACATTATTACACATAACTGCTACGCCTTTAAGGACATGACAGGACAATTTTGGAATTATAGAAGTAGAGATTCTGATTTAGCAGTACCCGGAACAGATTGCAGAACTAAGGAGGCAGTAACAAGAGTATGTAGATTGGTATAATCATCAGAACATTGCCCACTAAGTCCAATATTTCTGTGTTGGAAATGCGGACACAGTTTAACCATGAACCAATCGTACAATGAGGACAGCATAGAATGTTGACTCGACGGTGACTGCGCGATAAATACCTCGCGGTCTGTAGACGTAGGGCATTATTGGTAACAATTTGGGAGCTGTTGACAGGAAATGCTATGCACTATAGGCCTCCAGCAATAGTTAATACGTCGCCAGAAGAACAGCCCAGCCGAGAACCACGGACCTTCGAGAAACTCTGTTCTACACCGTCACCTTCATTCCCATCTGAAGTTAAGCGGAATCATGAATTGCAGCTAAGGAAGTGCAGTGCAGTGTTAGATTACCGATTTCCTTGGACTAGGGTAAGGTAGTGACCAATTGGCAACCCTGTATCAGTATTCAGAAGTGCCGGGTTTTTGGACTTTGTCCATCGTCCGGTATTCTAGAAAAATGAAAACCCAACGTTTCGGAAAATTGATATGTTTCCGTCCTCAGTTGATTGGGGAAGACACCTACTCTGTTAGGTCCCTTAGAAAGAGTTAACCTTAATCACTGGACAAAGTCGAAAACCCCAGTAATTATGGGTGTTACACACCATCGTCAGAACCCTTTAGATTCTACATGTAGTGAAAATTATAATATATTTAACTACCCATTTTCGTGATCAATCTTATCCACTTTCCGCCTCCGAAGGAAATTCCCTGTAGTTATTCTCTTAGTGGGGGGTGGAGTCCAACAGGATCCACTCGGCACCTCGGCCACTGATTGGCCTATTGTAGCCTGCCCCGGGTGATTATGATGATGGAAAATTTGGTGGAATGAAGATTGGCAGAGGAAACAGAAGTAGTCCGAGAAAACCCGCCCCAGCACCACTTTTTCCACCACAAATCCCACTTGACCAGACCCGGGATCGAACCCGGGTCAGCGCGATGGGAAGCCAGCGACTAACCGCTTGAGCTATGGCGCGGCCTTTCCCTGTAGTTACGGGAGGTGGCAGAGACGGCATTCCAGAAACCACTTTTCGGAATTCAGGAAGACCCAAAACGTGTGAATCCTTCGAAGTATTAAGATCAATTCTTCTCACCGTCACAAGGCTCTCTCAAAGAGGCTACGCATGCGAGAAAGTAAACAGGAGAAAGGAAGCCCAGTTTTCATTATCCTGGTCTGCGCCTGCGTGTTCTATAGTATATTTAATGACGCTCTCAGTAACTGGAGCACACGGCCGTGTCATAACTCAGGCGGTTAGTCGCTTGTTTCCCATCGCGAAGGTCCGAATTCGAGCCCAGGTCAAGTTTTGTGGGATTTATGATGGACTAAGTGGCACTGGGGCTGATCACGGTAGCCGAGAGGTCCAAGGCATGCACTGACTTCGCTCGCTCGGAAGCCGGGATCGTGGGTTAAAATCCCACTCAGGACATGGAAGTTTGTTGTTTGTGTGTGTGTGTGTGTGTGTGTGTGAGTGCATGCGCTCACGTGATCTGTGTTTGTGTAGAGGTAGAGGTCTTGCGACGAGCTATCGCCGCCCAAGGAGTCCTACCGATTGTCTACGATCTAGTATACCGAAGTGAAATGGAGAGTTTCATGGAGGTTGGCCAAGGTCCAAATTGGGGCTGTAGCGCCAAAGGAAAAAAAAAAGTGGCACTGGGGCAGGTTTTCTCCGAGTATTTCGGTTTCCCTTGCCAATTCTCATCCCACCGACTGCTACGCACTCCTCATCTGTCTTCCAGAGCTGATAGAATAGGCCGGTTAGTGGCCGACATATCAAGTGGACTCAGTTTCAACCCAAACCACGAAAGTAAAAAAAAAAAAAAAAAAAAAAAAAAATCCAGTCGTATAATAATAAAAT
>NW_019723908.1:2494934-2616620 GCF_002891405.2 Cryptotermes secundus
CCCCAGAAAAGGGTGAATCAGGATTTTCGTTCTCGCTGTTGGAATTCGAATAGCATGCCTCCCGAATAAACAACACAAATATTGCCGCTGAAGCGAACTTGACAATTGTCCTGCATCTAGATGGTGAAAGTGGTTACCGGTTTGCTTGCATTTTGCTCCTGATGATAAGACAATAGCGGCGATGATGATGATGATGATGATGAAGTTTAGTGATGGTGACGTGTAGTTCTGCAGAATACATCTTGTATTGTATTTCCAACACACACAGTGCTTTAACTTTAACAGAGGCGATGTAAATAACAGGTACTATATTGAAAATCCGAATATGATTGGTCTGGTCTCGAAATCAAGGCCTTCTGCAAAGATGGCACAAACCTTAACAAGATCCATAATTAATGTAATTTGCCAGCATTAGAAAGGTTAATCGTTTTGGAGAGGTTTGACAGTTTCAATGTGTGTTTCAATTCTTGACCCTTAGTACAGACTATCACGTCACAGATATGGCGCCCGTATTCTTGAAGACTAAACTTCCGGACGAACTGTTCATACAGTCAATACAGTCAATACCACTCCATTATGCGCTCATTTGTGCACTCTTCGAAAATAAATCATAATAAGGTTTGCAGAAGGATGTGATCATTAATGTAGGTGCATTCAATCTGTGTGCCGCAAAAGAGGCTTCCTGATAAGGCATTGAGGTTGCTGTGCGCAAGATGGCAGTAGTCGGTCTGAAGTGCCTTCTCCGAGGGATGAAGAGAAATAGGGTCTCCTTCCAATAAAGCTAAGTGTGTTCATTTATGTCATGCTCAGAAATTATAAAACAATGAAAGTATATTCTAACAAACTTATAATCAGACTACCTCAGCCCTACTTCATAGCCCGGAGGTCCAGGGTTAGAATATCGGCCCACAGATTCACTGTTCCGACGGAGTTTTCGTGCCCCCCCCCCTCCACCTTTCAGTCTTTACAATATAATGCTGGAATGGTAGCCTANAATTGGAATACGATCCAACAATAGCGCCGAAGTCCGCCCCAATTGACCATGCGCTACATTGAATTTTGTTTTTGGATTATAAATAAAGATTATCTCAATAAGATTTTTAAGACAGGAAATTTACAATAAGACCATAAAATTTATCATCTGTACACGAACACCTTATATTCTCAGATGAGTATTTTCCGATATGCGTTAAGAATGTACTTAGGTCCGTAAGGCGTGTGGGTCTTAAAATAAAATGAAACTTACATAGAGTAATATTAGCATAACAGTACTATAAAACTTTAGCAAAATCTCATAAGCACTCAAAAGGTATGACTAGAAGCTCATTGTGGCCCTACATTAAAATAACTCTTTAAGGTGCCGAATCAGAAATCAAACTGTAACATCGGTCCATCACACAGAGTCTCGTCCCGTCCTTTGGAGACAGTTACTGTCGGATATAAAGACATTACGGAGCAGCAATAAAATCTTTCAGTTGTTTTCTTAACGCATCTAAAAGCAGCCAAAGTTTTCGCATTAGGTTCACGGTATTTTTTTGTATCCGAATGTAATTACTTTTGATATTCACTTCCGGCGACCCATGAAATCGTGACATTAAGGCGCATAGAACACAGAACTACGGCCAACTGGCCACCCCCTGAGTCCTCCATTGTGTCTGCTTGTCCCCTCTCCACATCAAGTGGCCTTTATCCCTGCACGTTTCAAGACGTCAGCCAAAGCTTTGTTACACGTCATTAATACTTTCAGAACAAGAGGAGAGAGAGAGATGCAAGTATGACGCAGTGCTACAACTGGGAGCGTTCGCTATATCGACTTAGTCGAACTACGTTTTACTTTGTTTCGGTATATGTCCGTGAGTGTGGCAGAGTCACTCAGGACGACTGAGAGTGGCATTGGGAGTATTTGAGCGCGAAAGAATGATTGACAGAGAAAGTGGCAGAGAATGAGCGAGTTTGAGTGAAAAAGAAAGTGACTGAGGATGACAGTGATCGATATGAGTAAGTGTGAAAACAGGGCGAATAATCGAGTAAAAGAGTGTGAAAGAGAATAAGTACATAAGTGAGAAAGACTGATTGAAATTGTCGAGTGAGTGGGGACGGGTTTAGGGACAAGTCTACCATACTATATAGGTAATGGCTTCATGAAGGTATAAGATATATGTGCATTGATCCCACTGGATATACTGATAGGTAAATTTATATAAAAAAGGGAAAAGATATCCCTGTAAGAGGCCGTGAAGGCCCATAGGCTTGTGAGATGTTGAGGCTCCCACATTTTCTAGACAATCGGCTCACAGTTTGCGGCAGCCTTACACGCCGGCCGTCCTTTATCCACCCCAGGAAGGTTCCTGGTATTCATTTCAGTTAGAAGCTGAGTCAACCCTAGAGCCACAGTTCAGCTGGAAGGATTAGGTAAATAGAAAAATCCAGTGACCTTATCGAGAATTGAACCCGCTATCTTCCTGCTGGTAGCATAGTGCCTCAACCATCTAGCTACCGCGTATACTGATAGATAAAAAGGAATATTAATGAATTATGTTTAGACAATGTTGTGCAGTTGAATTAAGGAGGAAGCCATTGGGTTTCAAAATGGCAGAAATTATACAAGTACGTACCCTGGACGGCGTATCATAACCCTTCCAAGCTCAATTGGAATTATATACAGTACTACTGTAAAATTAACATTTAAAAAGTTAGGATATATAGCCATAATTTAGAATGACCACGTCAAGAGGGATGAGAAGAGCAGAGCATGTAGCACGAATGGGGGGAAGAGAGTAACGCATATAGTGTTCTGGTGGGAAAGCCAGAAGGAAAGAGAGCGCTAAAAAGACCAAAATGTTGTTGGGCGGATAATGTTGAGGTAAATCTTGCAGAGACAGGTTGGGGCGATATGGACTGGATAGATCTGGCTCAGAATAGGGACCAGTGGAGGGCTCTTGTGATCACGGTAATGAACAGTCAAGTTCCATATAATGTTGGGAAGTTCTTGAGGTTCTTGAGTATCTGAGTTACTGGTGGCTTCTCAAGGACGTCTCAGCTCCGTAAACTTTGTTTTTTTTTCCCCCTTGGCACTACAGCCCCAGTGGGTCTAGGCCTACCTCTATGAACTTCACGGTTCACTTCGGTTTTTCTAGATCTTACACCTTCGGTAGGACTCCTTGGGCGGGTGATCAGCTCGTCGCAAGGCCTCTACCTGTACACAAACACAGGAAAACGCACACAAACATCCATACCCTGAGTGGGATTCGAACCCGCGATCCCGGCTTCCGAGCGAGCGAAGTCAGTGCATGCCCGTAAACTTAGTTATGTAGGCATAATTACCAGTTCTGCTAGTTCGTTGAGGTCAAGAAAACGTGGAACTATATGTTCACTCCAACAAAGTGAACGGAGAAGTTCATGGAGGTAGGCCTAGGCCCACTGGGGCTGTAGTGCCAATTAGTGCTTAATTAGCTAAACACAGGGACTACTTTACCTTACCATTACGGATAACATGAGGAAGAGAGGAAGAGGTGGCAAAAATAAGACAGCCTAAAGATTGTGAGAAGAAAGGAGATTTCCCATCGATAGACTCACGTCGTTAAACAAGCCGAGAATAGACTTATCCACTATTGCTTTCGACATTAGACTAGAGCAGTATCTCTGTTTCTCCACTGGCTGAACTCGACACAACTGCAAGACAATTTCCTACAACTGAACTGTTTACCTTCAAAGCGGGACGGAACTGTGTAAAGAGAAGCAGTAATGCATGAGCACAGCTCCATTGTGCTTGCCTCTGCACACTCCAGTGGTGATTGGTACACTGAAGGTGAACTAGCGAGATCTATCGGACGGACTGCTGATAAGCAGTACAGATAAGGAACTGCTTTCAAAGCTCCTTACAGGAGAAGAACATTACTTCGACCACTTCCATCCCCACAGACTAACTCATTTCATGTGTTTTCTGCTAAACCAACAGTGGTCTGCTATGAAGAATTCCGTCTTTTTGGATGTGGCGCCTTGTATATGTAGTGTAAACCGACGTTTCGGAGAAACGTATCGTCTCCATCTTCAGGATAGAAAAAACTAACGAGCGAGGAATCAACGTGTGCAAGTAGCAGCAGCTGTACCCACCGCTGAGAGAGCCTCGAATCCTACAAGCTCCGAACCCACCGTGCGAATTTCGTGCCAGCGTATGAAATACACAAATCAGTTGAAAATAAAACGTAGTTCATTATTAACGATGATGTAATGCGATATGAAATGTTAGCGCGTAATTATAGCGCCACTTGCAAAACTGCAACAGCTTTTCCATAATAGGCAGTCATTTTGTTGCGCATTAGACCTCTATACGGCTGTACGGTTAATCTGTAATTCTGATTAACGTAGTGATTACGAAATGTTAGCGTCGATTACGTGGTTGGCAGAATCAATTCATTTGCTGTATCACTGTGGCCTGCTAAATAATTAACAGTTCCTAATCATCCACTGCCATAACACAAATGAGCCACAACGCGCAAATTGACAGCAAATTCTTTCGCTCTGAAGATAACCTGTCAAAAAAATATAAAAATTTATCAATCTCGCATTCAATTTACCCAACTGAATATACAAAATTTAATTTCCGGCGAGCACTACGAAGTAATTAAAGTAATTACGAGCCTTAATTGTTGGTGTTGAACCATCAGAGATAATGGCACGAAATACAGAGCAGGTTAGCGAAGTCGTAATGCCCCAGTCTCTCAAGCTGAATGTCCAAATATACCTCCATCGCCTACTTCTAAATCTTACTTACTTACTCTTTTTTTTTCTTTGGCACTACAGCCCCAGCGGGCTTAGGCCTAACTCCATGAACTTCTCCGTTCACTTCGGTTTTCCTAGAGCTTATACATTCGGTATGACCCCTTGGGCGGGTGATCAGCTCGTCGCAAGGTCTCTACCTGTACACAAACACAGAAAAACACACACAAACTAAACAACCATGCCCTGAGTGGGATTCGAACCCACGATCCCGGTTTCCAAGAGAGCGAAGACAGTACATGCCTTGGACCGCTCGGCTACCGTGACCGGCTACTTACTTACTTACCACGTAATAACAGCTTTCCATGTCATTAAACTTACGTAACATTTTCCAGTATAAATATTGTCGTTAAATATCCTTAAAACCGGTGACGGCAGAGAATCTAGGCCAAGTGACTCCCTGTTCTTCTTGCTTCTATTGGTCCCTTCCCCTATACTCATACCACATTCATCCACTATAGTTTTGTTCATCTTCTCTGAAGATGGAGGCAGTACGTTCTTCCCAAAAGCCAGTAAATATCAAGGTACACGGCGTCATATTATACATGAAATAGTGATATCGATAGTGACCGCCCTGAAAATCTCAAATCTCACAACCTTTTTTTCCATTATCCAATGGTATTTATGGATATGCCATAACGAGTTTTCTTAACAGTTGTGAATAAAGAGGGATTCTTGTCTTATCCTTTACATTAATGTACAGGCAAGCTAAGTTGGTAGAATTTTGATAGATCCTGACGTTTCGCCAGAAAGGCCAACAAAATGGAGTTACCCATACTTCTACAAAAAAAGATGCCCATGTTACATTATGTCCGATAAGCAATCAGAGAGAGCACTTGGTTTATACATGATACAGTGCGCTCCATTTTATTGTTAGAGCTTGAAACGTCTTGAACAACAAGTAACCTGATCCGTGACTGTGGATGGAGGGGGGGACCATACAGACGTTTGGTCTTCGCTTTCGCCTGCTCCAATCGATTTCTAGCTGCGGGGGTCACTTCAATTTAGGAGAGAAAAAGAAATCTGTAATTCGGACAGGAGCCATATCTGTATGAACTCTTTATTGTTTGTGTGGGTGTAACCCACTTTCCCATTTGTGCCAGACCTGTAAGCTACACCAGCTACGAGTATTTTCAAATTACGTACTTCACTCTGAATGGGCTACGTCAGCTTATGGACTGTCCTGTTGATATTAATTTATTGGAGGAAACTTTGATACCAAACCGCCTCTGTGGTCTGGTGGTCAGAGTTCCAGAAGTCCCGGGTTCGAATCCCGGCAATACCTTTTTTCTGAATAGTAGTGGGTCTGGAACGGGGTCCACTTAGCCTCGTGAAGATAATTGAGGAGCTATTTCAAGGAAATAGCGGCTCCGGTCTAGAAAACTGAGATTAACGTCCATGGGGATCCGTTACGGTGACCTCGTAACACCCTCTATCCGCAAAAGTTGGCACTAACTTTGCCGACAAGCGGCGGTCTCTCGGTCGGTATAGTTCGCTTGCGGATAGGGGCCACGGAGTTTTTAACATGGCTACCACAGAGAAAATCATAGACACTCTATTCGAATTGGCCTAGAAGAAAATGAGGATAAACTATTTTTAGTGTATTCACCAGAATTCCTCAAAGTACTAGGGTAGCAGTGACTGCATCAGCTTTCTTCAGCATTCTTTGCAGGACATCCACAACAATTGTCCTTGCGTGCGGCGCTCTACAATAAGGCAGTTTGGAAAGTGCTGTTACAGAAACCAAGAAATTGTCAATCAGTACGGAACAGTGACATTGCGCTGGACTGAATATTGCGATGGCTGTCAGTGCGGAGAGCTGGTTCAGCTGCCGAACTCAAAGCGCGGAATGGAATCAGGTGCAACTTCTTTACTGGGACCTGCTGATGCATTGTCAATATAAGATATTATTTTGGCGTCCCTTGATGTTGCCATTTTTCAGGATTTTCTATTAAAAATTTCGCTTGCGACAGAGCAAGGGGGAAACCAGGTTGTCTCTAGAGGAAGCCAATAAATCATTCCTTAGTTCTCACGTTAGCAAATTGGTGGCCCCTCATTTCTATGGAGGGATGCGGTACAACTCGACTTGTCCATTGTTCTGTAGCGAGGCTTCTGAGTCCAAACGTCTCAGTTGGGAAGTTGGCACTATTTATTTGTATACCATAGGACCCGGGTTCGACTGTAGGACAGAAAATTTGCTAGCCTGGTACCATGGTAACAAAACAGTCACTCCGCACAAGTCCTTGCACACTTCATCATTAGCAAAGAGATCCGAGGACATGAGCTACAGTTTCTTTTGCTTTTATCCGTACACAAGGAAATGTTCCATCAGACATGCGCGAAATCAGTTTCTATGCTCAATCGCGAGAAAGCAAGGGCAGGTAAAGTTTAACATATTGATATGAGAACATTCATTCTACAGCCACCATTTAAATTCACTTTCGTCCCAAATGCCAGTTCGAAAAACGAAGATTCTGTTTGAACGGCAGCTTTCGCGTAGACTAAAAGTCACACAGGATCAGTAAGACCAAAATGGAATTGGATCCACAACGTTTAGTGTACACACCCCAGTAGGAGCTTATCCCCTCCCCGACATCCACTGATTAACTTCGAAGCTTCATGCTGGAGTATAGCCTTCTGCCTAACTATCAGAAGGTATATATACGTAGACGTTACGCAAACAGTATCAGAGATATAGAATTTCGGATGAGGTTCTCATATTCTGATATTTGCTTTAAGAGAAAATAATTTCGTGGGTTATTGAGAGTTAAAAACCGCGGACTTTCATTTAAAGCAACTATTTTGGATTTTGTCTAATGTCTGGGTCTTTTAAAACTACTGTGTTTTGGAAATTGGGTCTATTTTTTTTATTCAGGTGAGAAACTCTGTTCTGTTGGGCCGTTCGACACAGCTACACTGAAACCATGGCTTTAAGCAATATACTTAAAGGAATTTTATTTTGAATTCCACAGGTATTTGAACTTCGCTTTTTCTGCGAAATTCCACACGTGAAATTTGAGTGTTACACATAGATAGAACCCCCCCCCCAGATTTCTCATGCGTATTTGTTAGTACAATCCATGGAATGCGCTTTTCTAAATACCATAGCTTTGTCGTATTCAATATCCTCACGGTGGTGATTATAAGGATTATAATTTTCTGAGATGTGAAACCGCGTAGTCTACTAGATTTTTATCGACTTCCGGAGGAATATGCTTTCTCCGCCTTCTACTCTGAAAATGGAGGCAGCATATTCTTCCGAAATATCGTCGAACATCTACCAGACTATACAGCGTCACATTCCAGAAGACACTGAACTTCATTCCATGTTTTAACGTCCTACAGTTTGTCCGATTTCGGTATGGATGAGAGATTTATGTGTGTATCCCATAAGGGGCTCTAGAGATCTGCCAAAAAAAATCCATAAACTTACCCAAGAAAGCTCGGAAAAATATATAGGAAAGGTAAATAATTTAAAATGTAACGTGAGTTAAAGCGCAGGAGAGACTGTACCTCCCTAATTCCAATACGAAAGAGCCCATACACACAACATGCTATGTATGTATAATATGTATATATGTATTTGTATTACTGGTGTGTGCATTGAGAACAGCAAATGAATGTCGATTGCGACCAGCCAGAGAAACAAATCTAATAACCACGACCATCTGAAGGGATAAAAGTTGAGAAGTTCGCTTCACAGAGGATTAAGAAAAACTGCATGATGAGAAACTTCATTAATTTGTATTGATCACCTGATGATGAGCAACTGCATGGTGCAGAGTTCCCGAGAAAGAGGTAATCCCTCAGCTGGACAAGAAATTTCCTGCATTATATGGAACTCGGAAGTTCATTCCCATGTTCACAAGAGCTGCACCCTGGACCATATAACTGAACGAAATGTTCCTTGTCCACGTAAGTAAGAAAAATGAGGCGGTTTTGATCAAGAAGAATCAGGGGTGGAACAAGTGGAACCCATGGACGAAATGAGGTACAAAATTCTATTCAGAAAAGAAGGAAAGAGAAACGTCGGGAGACCCAGCCTTAGATGGAAGGAAAGAATTGAAATACGACCCAGCCTAAATAGGGCGTGAAAATATAAACTGGATTAAATTGATATTTAAATGTGTCAAATGTGATTAGTTTTTATCCATGTGTTTAATTAAAGTATACACAACAATGAAATATAGCTCCACCATTTTAACCTTTTCACTAGTGGTGAGTTTCGCGATCCGGCCGCTTTACCACCAAGGAAAGCGTCTCCAGTACCCATTGGGTAGGAGGCTATGTGAGTCCAAAGCCATTCTGAACTCTGTGGAGAAAATAGATATATATATCTTATCCCTGCTGATAATTGAAACTCTATTCTCGGTCCTCCGGACTCTAATCTCGCCATTACAGTAAATATGGTATCCGGGCTCCATAACAACAGGGAAGTAATTTTCATTTCATGCGTTCTGTTGTGTTACAATATGTAACCTCTTTATTACAACCTCACAACAGAACTAATATCAAGATCAGTGTCTAGTTTCGGCTCTGCTACATGTTTCTGCTATCAATAGCCATCGTCAGGCAAATACACGGTTAACATATATATACACCTTTGAACTGCAGTACTATTAAAATGGGATACAATACTATTAATTATATAAAACACTTGACTTAAAAATACAATAAATCATATTATATAAAACAGAAGTTATAGTATAAAACAAGAATAAAATTCTTAGATTGATGTTTTATATCATCGAATCAGTCGTTGGTTTTGTAATTTCGTTGCGTTCCCACGGGCAAATTGGAATATTCTATTTTTTTGTATATAAAACTGTATAGGAGGCTCGTGATGTAGATTTAGTAAATTAATGTTAATTGTTTAGTCGGTGCCTCATATTAGAAAGTATTGTCCGTTCTGTAATGAATGTCAACACTGTTTACATAGCTCAAGCAGTTAGTCTCTGGCTTCCCACCGCGGCGGCCCGGGTTCGATCCCTGGTCTGGTGAAGTGGGATTTGTGGTGGACAAAGTGGCGCTGGGGCGGGTTTTCTCCGAGTACTTCGGTTTCCCCTGCCAATGTTCATTCCACCAATTGCTCCACAATCACCCTCACCTATCATCTGGGGCTAGTACAATAGGCCAGAAGTGGCTGCAGTACAAGGGACTTAGTCCCACCCCAATAGCAATAAAATAAAAAATAATAATAATAAATAATGAATGGCGAGGAAAGGAATAAATAATCGAAGAAAGGAAGAAACCCCATTCGTTACCACAATTGGGATGTACGTAACTAAGTGGCATGGAAAGAAGTTGGTCGATCTCCTGTTAACATAAATTTTACAGACAATTATGCTACATTAAGCGGGTTAACTAACCATAAACCACATTTCTGCAGCCTGTAATCTCGAATGTTCGTTATCATCTCTCAAGTCCGGTTTTCACGCGTCTGGTAAGATTTCAAATTTTTCGGGACTGATAAATGTTATCCATGTATGTGTATGAAAACTCGTCCATTTCTGCTACGTCATAAAAATATTCCATATTTTCCAAGCCGAACGAAATTGAATTCTGATTATAGCTTCCAATCACAATTATCGGCAATAAATGTAATCAAAATCCATTTAGCCAGAGTGGCACTGCCTTCTACAGCAAGATGGACAGACACAAGAGCGCAAGCATCAGTTTGTGAACAAGTCCAGGAATTACATGGTTATAGATGAAACGATTCACTAGTTGATGAAATGGCTTCAAAATCAAGCAAAGAAAAAAAGTTGAAATTATAAAGCCTGTAAGCCACAATGAAAATGTTTTAAATAGGTTCAAATAAAAGTTATACTCAACTTTATTTCAGATATTTTGAATATCAAAATTCTGCAGGACATAATTAAATAAGTTGGAGATAAAAGTTGTACAAAGCATTTAACCTTTCGTCTGTTCTTCGAGACACAGAAGTGTGGAAAATGAGACAAGGTTAACATTAACTATGAGCAAATGAAACGGAATTTAGAAAATTAATAGCAAGACGCTTCTTGACCACCAAATAAACAAATACAATTTACAATAATTGAAGATCGATTTTCCGAAAGAACTCCATGAATGCGAAAATATTTGGTTTAAATTTACCCCTATTAGAGAGAAAATTGTGTGTTTCTTTGTTCTTCACATGCTCGTATTTCAACATCGTTACGTCTATTTCGACAAAATCTGGATGACAGTAGACTTTTTCTTTCTGGGGAGATTTTAGGTCCTCCAAAACACGCATTGGATCAAGTCAACCTCAGCTTCCTTCCAAATTACATCCTCTGCAAGAAAGTCCCTGAGATGGTGAGAAAAACTGGATTCCAAAATTAATATTTTAACACTGGTATCATGACAAGGATTCTGTTGCTACTGAGATTCGGGGGAAAATCATGCTATGTACTTTCTGCTGTTACTAGGATGCGGTGGAAACCCCCAAGTTACTAGGTTAACAATTTATGCTTCTTGTAAGTGTGTACTATGCCAGATAAATAGATTTTACTCCTACGTGCATTGGTTCAAGACCAAGTCAATTTATTTCTCTTTTGCTTTCATTACAAAAAAGCCACTGGGACAGTGCCAACAATATGATCGCGAAAATTAGATGCTGAAAACAAAGCAATCCTTGCTAATATCCGTGTGGCACAGACTAAGCTCCGGATGCTTCGTGTTCGGAACCAAGAATGGCTGTGCTGTCGAGACCAGTAATCATTTACTCGACCCAACGACTGAGAGTTTTATTGTTGTACAAGCATGTGTGTCATCGTATTGTTTAGTGTAGTTCCAACGCCGAGGACAGGGGAATATTTACTAAGAACCCACATATATGATGGCCAGTTGTTTTTTATTATTACTAGTGGGATGGAACTAAGTACCTTGTACTGCGGCCACTTCTGGTCTATTGTACCAGCCCCAGATGATAGGTGAGGGTGATTGTGAAGAAATTGGTGGAATGAAGATTGGCAGGGGAAACCGAAGTACTCGGAGAAAACCTGCCCCAGCGCCACTTTGTCCACCACAAATCCTACTTGACCAGACCCGGGATCGAACCCGGGCGCCGCTGTAGGGAGCCAGGGACTAACCGCTTGAGCTATTGCGCGGCCTATAATGACCAGTTAGGAACTAACAATGAAGACATTAGCTGAGTATTATTCCATACTTACCGCTTAAGCTAATAGGCTTTTAAAGGAAACAGTCATATTCAGGAAGAAAAACGAGTATTTTTCTAGTTACATCTAAGTGCATGAAACAGATATTAGGAGAAGCTGACAATAGTACAGCTGATCGACAAATCTCCCGCCAATTATGAAATCTGAATGTTCATTACAGAGTTCAGAGCCCGCCACTGAACCCAAGCCCGAAGTCCTCCGTGCAAGATTTGTGAGATGAAAGTCTGAGTCCAGTTCTATTTAAATGTTAGGAGTTCGGTTCTGCCGTAGCTCAGGCAGTTAGTGGCCGGCTTCCCACGGCAGCGGCCCAGGTTCGAGGCCAGGTCAGGAGGTATGGGATTTGTGGTGGAGAAAGTAACGCTGGGGCAGGATTTCTCCGAGTATTCGGTTTTTCCTAACAATTCTCATTCCACCGACTGCTTCACACTCATCACCTATCGACCGGTGCTGGCACAATAGGTCAGTTAGTGGCGACGTAAGGCCGCGCCATAGCTCAAGCGGTTAGTCGCTGGCTTCCGACCGCGGCTGCCCGGGTTCAAACCCGGGTATGGTCATATGATCATGTGGTATTTGTGGTGGAGAAAGTGGAGATGGGGTAGGTTTTCTCCGAGACTTCGGTTTCCCCTGCTGATCTTCAATCCACAAAATTCTCCATCATCATAATCAGCCGGGGCAGGTCAATCAGTGGCCGCCGTGCCGAGTGGGCCCAACTTGACTCCACCACTCACTATGTGAATTTAATAAAATTTGATATTTTAGTGGCCGACGTACCAAGTGGACTCAGTCCCACCCCAACCCAAGAAAGTAAAGGAGAAATAAATAAATTTAGGGGTTACAGTCTTAATCGTGTCTCCAACCCGTTTCTCATTTCGTTTCAAAATTCTGTGCAGAATACCAATTATGAGGTGTTTCGGCTTTGTATTTTTCAATCTTTTGCGCTTGTCGGTACACAGGAATACAGGAGTACTGTCGTTTTGTACCTCACTACACACCAAATTGTGCATAAAAGGGGGACGGACAAGCAATTGCTTTACTCGGAGACTGGGTGTTCTCTTTAGAATTTACACAGGGAGAAGAGCTCGGGAGGAAATTCTGTACTTTAAATTCTTTTTATTATTTATTTAACTGCATATGGGTTTTTAGACTGTGGCAGTGGTACTACAATAAGACACAACATACAAATCACACAAAATAACACACCCCGCTGAAACAAAACACAGCACACAAAACTACATAAACAATAAAGGAGATACTACACACAATGAATACAACTCCAACTACAATCATATAAATTAATTGTGCAGTGACTATAAATTATTCGCACATAGAAACTAGCCTATAGACATCAATATATATATATATATATATATATATATATATATATATTTGAACATTTCGGAGTAATTTTGACAGAGAATCAAAAATTCCTATGGATAATCTCACAGAAGACCCGTTACGACTCGCATTAAATTGAACTGTTCCGTCCCATTTGACTTTCCCATATCCGGTAGTACACAATAAATCAGAATAATAAATAATACTATGTATTATTCAAGTCAATGATTCAACCGTCTTACATGCAACACTACGTACACTTACTTCACCTATTACAGCACATTCTTCATCATGTATAAACACAAGTTAAGAGATTATGTTATTAAAATATTGCAGCATTTTTGTTGTGTTTTGGAGCAGTCTCTTTCAGTAACCACTTACGATCTTGATGTTACTTCTTGTTCACTTCTGTATCTCTATATACAACTACACTATTCACTTCATGCATTCGTTGACTTATTGCTGAGAGATGTGCCTCACTATTTGCTTTCACACGACGCGCTGTTCCACTATGAACGCCGTACACTGCTTCCAGCTCACAATAAGCCTCAACTGAACTGGGTGTTCAGCCCAATGTGCGGCTAGGGCCAGAGTCTGGTGCCTCCTTGCCTTGCGATAGACGGTATATGTTAAGTTATATTTCTAGAAAAGTCTAGTGCTTACGCGAGAAAAGAGGTACACTTCGCTTCTGGAAGATGCGAGAAAATGGGCACCGTGGGGAAACTTCGACAGGCGCGCGCATTCTGGCATGTGGTCTACCTCCTCCCCCTTCCCAAACCCCCAATGGACCAGTCAAATATTCTTTCAGACTATAATTTCCTATCTCCTTATTTCTGTAATCTGGATATGCGGGCGAATGTGTATCTTCGTGCGTTTGTTTGTATGCTGGAAAATTATAGCCATAATATATTAGGAAAGCTAATTAGGAGTAACTGAATTGAGAACGATATCATGTAATAGATATTGAGGAAACAAAATACACAATATTTTAATGTGACAGGCCTTATAGAGATTCAAAAGTAGGCAGAAGAATATGAATTGTATTAACCTTTCCATGCTGATAATATCTGGCCAAAAATATTATTTTGTTTTAATATTTGTTTGATTATTGGGTTGCTTATTTAAATTTGCTTCTTCAATTGCACTAGATAATACAGTGGAACCTCGAACTTCAACACAATCCGTTCCAGGTGGGCGTCAGTTTAATGTTTTTTCCCCAACATTTGCTTTGACGAGATTGGCAAAAACCATAAAATATTTTAGTCGAGGTAGCCAGTTTCGTGGACAAAACACGAAGCTTGAATTTCGCAGATACGAAGCATACAACGCAACGATCAATTCGTTTGCTTTAAATTTACATGATAATTTATCATTAAATTTATGGGACATTTCAAATAGTTACCTTAAATTGGCAAGAGATGACTGTACACATTTATTTTCACTGATAATGCCAAATACCGAGGACCTACAAGGAAGATCTCTAGGTTTCAAAGCGATGAATCTCGTTCGTTGGAAACAACTGTTAAAATTCGTTCTGGGGAAATGCGTAAGGACGAGAAGAGGGCTGGACTGGATCCTACAGAAGTCCTGAAGTCCAGAATGCTATTACGCGCCATGCTCTGTTCACAACAGACGTGTTGTAAAAGCGCCCCATCATAATTCTGCGGCAATAGAGAGAAGCACAAATAAGTCTTCAGACTTTTAGTCGATAATAAAATTTCGAGACAGGGGACAGAACTGAAGCAGACAAAAGTTTTTACAACTTTTCATGTCATAGACCACTTTCTCGTCTTGTTTACAACCGGTGGGATATATGACGAAGACGCCAATGGAGAAGAAGTTGTATTCTAGTTGGGAACGACGGTAATAACTCGAAATTATGTTCACACTAAAATTAAGAGAAGGCTGAAAAGGGGAAGTGCCTGGCAATCATTCCGTTCAGAATCTCTTGTTTCCTATTTCAGCAACTAAAATTTAACGTATACAGGAATCGACTGTTTTTCTACCTGGGCTGCGTAGATAGTGACGTGTATGATAATTCTTTTATTATTGCTTGTGTATTCGTTGCCGCAGTGACGTTTTTATCGAGCCGTTGCCTATCAACAATAGGGGGATAGACAAACGGGCACACAGACTGATAGGAGGGATTTATGAAATATGCCTTTAAGATGGACTCAGGTGTCATGATATACATACCAAGTTTCATAAAAATCGGTTCATGCATTCAAATGTTGATATGTGAGATACACAGACCCGCAGACAGGAAGGAACGCTTCAGGAAAATAGGATAACAAACTTATAAGCTACTTGAAGAAAGTCGTCTTCTGGGATCTGGCGCCGTGTATTCTTTGTTTTAGGCCACGTTTCGGAGGAACCTATCGCCTCCATCTTCAGGGCAGGTGAGTTGCGTTCCGAATACAGAGAGCAGTAGCTGCAATGATTCGGGAGTGAAGAGCGCTAGTTTATTTAGGAAGCAGGAGGGGGGTTGGGAGAGGGGACCAATGGGAACAGTGAACAGCGATTAAGGCCATATATGGTCCGGGGGAGGGGAAAACCGGCGAGTGAATCCAGGCATCTTGGAGAGGTCAATAGCACGGAGGTAGCGGGTAAACAAGAGGAACCGGTTGGCTTGGGACAGGCTACTGACGTCAATGACATGAAGAACTGGGGTGCCTTTGTGGAGTTCTCTTGAGGGAAGAGATGAGAGGTTTCCATGACTTGTTGAGACAAAACCCTGTTTCCTTGTTCATGTTGTTCGGATGGAGCTCGATCTCAATGGCCTCCATGATGATGCGATCCAGGTAACGGCTCTTACAGGCGAGTATGGCGGTTTTGTGAAACTGGATACGGTGATCTAGTTCGATGCTGTGTTCAGCTACGGCTGACTTGTCCGGATGTTCTAGGCGTAAATGCCGTTGGTGTTCTTTCAACCTGGTGTCCACAGAACGGCCCCTTTGCCCAGTGTAGACCTTGCCGCACTCGCGGGGGATACTGTAAATTCCCGGTGTCCTGAGTCCCAGGTGGTCCTTGACAGGCCGGAGGTAATTAGATATTTTCTTTGGAGGCAGGCCAACTGATTTGATGTGTTGGGACAGCAAGCACTCTGCTGATCCTGTTGAATATAGTCCCGACAAAGGGCAAGAAGGCGACAGTGTCTCTGCGGTCATCACGCTGATTGTAGTTGGGATGGCGGTTGAGGGCCCTGTGGATCTGCCGGTCGTTACAGCCATTCCGTCTGAAGATGTCCTTCAGGAACTCCAACTCCGCACGCAGGCTGTCTTGATCGCACAGAGCTCTGGCCCTGTGTACCAGTGTGGAANCTCACCTGTAAGAGCCATCACCTGGATCGCATCATCATGAAGGCCATTGAGATCGAGCTCCATCCGAACAACACGAACAAGGAAACAGGGTTTTGTCTCAACAAGTCATGGAAACCTCTCATCTCTTCCCTCAAGAGAACTCCACAAGCCACCCCAGTTCTTCATGTCATTGACGTCAGTAGCCTGTCCCCAGCGAACCGGTTCTTCTTGTCTAACCGCAACCTTCGTGCCATTGACCTCCAAGTTACCTGGATTCACTGGCCGTCCCCCCCTATTCGCCCCCCAGACCATATATGGCTTTAATCGCTGTTCACTGTTCCCATTGGTCCCCTCTCCCAACCCCCCCTCCTGGTTCCTATATAAACTAGCGCTCTTCACTCCCGAATCATTGCAGTTACTGCTCTCTGTATTCGCAACGCAATTCACCTGCCCTGAAGATGGAGGCGATAGGTTCCTCCGAAACGTGGGCTAAAATAAAGAATACACGGCGCCACATCCCAGAAGACGACTTTCTTCATAGTCATCGCCGTGAAAACCTCAGAACTTATAAGCTACTTGTTGGTTGAACGGGTGTGTGATATGGATCCTTACTTTTAAGAGGAAAACACAGGTTGAGAGTGTCTCAGAAGATGTGAGAATAATTATACCTAAAAAACAATTAACAGCTAAATATATATATATAATAAATGTCTTCGTAATGGGCATATTATTCAATCACTCACTCACTCATGGAGCTGAGCCCTTCTTGAGAAGCTGCCAATTCTGCAGCCACTCAAGAACTTCCCAGCATTTTATGGAACCCGAAGGTTCATTACCGTGTTCACAAGGTGCACAAGGTGTATCCTTGTCCGATTGAATAATATCTCTGACCCATCCTGAAATCTTTATTTCTTCTTTTGGGTTGAGTTGTTTTAGGACCTGGTCAGTAGCTAAACTATATATCGTATAATGAAAAGTTGACAAAATTTTTAAGGAAACTGAAGTAGCTTAAATGCGGTACTATCCCAGCATTTATCTGTAAAGACTGAGTAAAATTATGAAAAACTTAGGCAGAAGCCGGCATTCGAGATTCGAACCAAGCACGTCCAAGATTATCGTTACACCAACTCGTTCGGTTGTCTCATTTCACGTAGCGTTCATCCAAGCCGTAAAAACCCATTCGCCATTCTGACTATGCTACCACATGCCATAACATGCGCCTCTAGAAGCTTCATTTTTTGCGATATTTATATTTTCCGCTCTTTTAACAGACACGAAGCAATCCTCTTTCAGGGCTGCAATAAGGGAGATAACATTCAAGAAGTTTTCTTTAAAGAATGAACTACCTTATGCTTTTCATTCCCTTTCGATACAATTCACGATTTACAATATATCGAAAATTGTCAGGAAAATTTAATTATTTTCCGTTTTGCGATTAGCTCAATGTTCCCATGTGCTCATTAATTCTCACTCGAGATCTGCCCTGTATAAGAGAAGCGTCTAATTGAATCTGGAAACACTTTACGTCTGAAAGCGAATCGAAATGAAATAAAGCTTGAGGATGGATAGCAAGGAGTTCAAGCCAAGCGTAACATGAAGCAGATTATTCAGGTTACGTTTAGTGGGTTTCATTTTCAGCCATATGTGACGACCGATATTTTTAATTCTATCCGAACTCAATAATAACCGAATCTTGGACACCAAATTTTGTGAGCTTATACTTCTCACTGCGATTTTACAGAACTCAGTGGATTTAATTTTCGTTCATTCGTGGATAGGGTTTGTTATTGCGGAAACAAGATCACTGATCCAAAGCTAAACACACCAGATAAGATGTAGATATAAAATACTAGTAAAGGTAAAGTTGCTCTGTGCTTAATTAAGCACTACACCATGAGGACGTATGGGAGAGTGAATGTATGTATCCACATTTTCTTGACCTCGGCACTAGCTGGAGCCCCGGCTGCTTTACCCCCGGAAAAAGAGCACCCAGTACCCATTGAATAGGAGGTTGGGTGGACCCCAGGATCGGTCTGGAAGACGTGGAGAAAATTCTTGACCCCACCGGGACTCGGAACTCCGACCCCTCGGTCGTCCAGCCAGTAACCAGCCGTTATACCGACTGCGCTATCCCGGCTCACCCAGAACACTTGTAACTGATTGAAATTTCAATGGTAAGTTGTTAGAAACAAATTTCGTCAGAAATTCCTGCTTGATGACGTGGAAGGGTGTTTACTGTGCCATTTCCTAGCAACGGTTGACGTACATGTTTCCGTTGGAACATATTTACTGGCCGTTACCTAGAAGCGGCCGTTTCTCCTGACTCCGCTATTCCGGGTTTCAGCCATTATGTCACATTATTATGATTACCGTCTGTCTATTAATGGTATAGGATGAAATAACGTAATGTATTTAAAATCCTGAACTGATGTATAATTATGCTTGTAATTTGTAACAGTAGGTATTGTCATATGTATGAGTGACTACAGACGGGGTTTGGATTGGTGACTCCATTTATTGCACACTTTCACACACGACTCGTGCCTACACTTTACAGTTTACTGTTACACAAATACTTGTGTTCTCAGTCTCTTACAGTCTCCACTAATTGTTTGCCTGGTAACGGCTTCTAAAGGGATTGTCCCCCTTGCTCTGAGTTCCCGAACCATCCCCGTGCCTCAGCTACCAGCTTCTAACAGCAACGGCTCACAAGGACTGAATTGCATTTCCCTGACTAACTTAAAAACCAACTCTTCACTTCCTTGCACTGCCTAATTTTCATTAATTGTCGCTATAACATATCGTCACGGACCGAACATTAAACGCCGTTACTCTGTTGCTGTTCAATTGTTGCTTAGCGAACAGCCCTAAAACATCGTTTTTTCTGTTGCTGTTTAATTGTTTCAATGGGAACATGTTTTCTTAGGTAGTGATTGTTGCCCAACAATGGGTCCACACGGTGCATTTATATTCATTCCTTATTACTAATTTATTCAGTTCCTACGGGGAGAAATTTAAATCTCTGACGAATGAAATTTCTAAAAACGGACGGCTCCTGTATAATCTTTGTGTGAAATTTCAAGAATGCTCCTGTATAATCTTTGTGTGGAATTTTAAGAATGCTCCTGTACAATCTTTGTGTTAATTTTCAAGAATGCTCCTGTATAATCTTTGTGTGAATTTTCAAGAATGCTCCTGTATAATCTTTGTGTGGATTTTCAAGAATGCTCCTGTATAATATTTGTGTGGATTTTCAAGAATGCTCCTGTATAATCTTTGTGTGAATTTTCAAGAATGCTCCTGTATAATCTTTATGTGAATTTTCAAGAATGCTCCTGTATAATCTTTGTGTGACATTTCAAGAATGTTGCCTTACACGTTAATTTATTAGGACTGCAAACAGGTGTGCAGATGCAAAGATGTATATGCTTGCTTTCAAAACCTTCCAATAATTTCACGCAAAAGAGCGATTCCAACTTCCTCCAGCTTAAAAATCGCCGGTGGATCGCAGCTTCATTAGCTGTTTCTTCCTTCGTCTGTTTCCCAAAGCCCATGCGCTTTGTTTCTGAGCCCGGTCGCAAATACCATAATGGAATTTTGAGACACGTGGATTGTCTCCTTGCAGCAAGTTTAATCAATAGAATGTTGTTTGTCAAAAGCCTGTAGTTTCTCAGAGTTTATCAATTTGGTACAGAAGACGAAAGGGAAAGAGTACAAAACACAAACAAAAAAATGCGTTAATTAAAGAAGAAAAATGAACTAAAGCGTAGGTTGAAATGGACTATGAATGCTTTTGTATTTCGTTTTCTTTTTGTTTCTTTCTTTTTTCTGATATATATATATATATATATATACATAGCGGCCGAATAAATAAAGAAGTTGTGGGAATAAATAAAGAGTTCATCGAAGAAAACAAATCATTATAATTGAATACATCTGCAATACTTTCAAGCTCACCAGGATTAAAACTGAATGCGATATATCAGGCTCTGGCCTATGCTGATGATATTAACTTACTTGGGGTTAACACAAATAAAATAAAGAAAATCACAGTAGTCAGGAAGTTAGCCTAGACGTAAACACAGAGAAAACTAAGTATACAGATATTTGATACATCGTCACCAGAATCCAGGGCATAATCATATCAGAATGATCCTTTGAAAATGTGACACGATTCAAATATTTGGAAATTTCAATTAAGGTAAGGTAAAATTGTCCCTTTGACATGTACTGTCTTCGCTCGCTTGGAAACCGGGATCGTGGGTTCGAATCCCACTCAGGGCATGGATGCTTAGTTTGTGTGTGTGCGTTTTCTGTGTCTGTGTACAGGCAGAGGCCTTGCGACGAGCTGATCACCCGCTCAAGGAGTCTAAGATCTAGAAAAACCGAAGTGAACGGAGAGTTTCATGGAAGTAAGCCTAGGCCCAATGGGGCTGTAGTGCCAAGAAAAAAAAATTGTCCATTTGCTTAATTAATTAAGAACTATGCCATGAAGATATATTGGGGAATGGATGTATAGCACTACTATTCTTGATTTCGGCATTAGAGGTGGGTGATCAGCTTCACGCCCCTGCCGCTTTACCCCCAAGGAAGGAGAACCAGGTAGCCACTGGATAGGAGGCTGAGTGGGCCCTATAGCTGGTCTGGACGCTGTGGAGTAACAAATCAAAATTGATTAATGAGAAAATTAAGAGCAGATTGATTTGGATAATGCTTGCTAACATTCAGTTCAGAACCTTTCGTCTTCTCGTCTGCTGTCCAGAAACGTAAAAAATAAAATATATAAAAATAAATTTTGCCTCTAGTTTTGTATGGGTATGAACAGGATGCTGAAAAAGTGCGTAATTAGCAGCTGTATGACACGTACGCCTTCCCATATAATAAAATGATGAAGAAAAATGAGGGTGTGATGGGCAGAGCATGAAGCACGCATAAGAGAGAATCTTATATACCTAGTGTTGGCAGGAAAACATGAAGGAAAGAGATTAGGAAGATCTGAACGTTGATGGGAGGGTAGTATTGCAATAGTTCTTAGAGAAATATGATATAGGAGTATGAATTGGATTCATCTGGCGCAGGACAGAGATCAGTGACGGGATCTTACGAACATGGTAATGAAACTTGTGGTTCAATGAAATGCTCGATATTTCTTGTGTAGCTAAGTAACTGCTGGCTTCTCCAGAAGGCATCACTTCCATGGAACTGGTTAGTTCCTAGTTTTAACATAAATATTTCAGTAATAAACCTAATGAGGACTAATAACTGATGCCTGAAAACGGCGAGTTAATATACGTAATGGAAATGAATACTGTGAAGAGCATATGTTAAGAGCGAGAAGAACATTTTAGAGATGTAAGTCAAAAAATGCATTAGACCTTGATCTAATGCATATTGGCCTTAAGATGTATTATCGTGAATAGAATGTAGACGAATTGGTAATCATTTAACAGACGTAGGACCTTCTGTGTACTTCAAAATTAAATAAATTGCTCCAGATATATGTAAAAGTTCACATGGTCCTTACGTACAGTGGTACTAAAAGTGAAACAGATTAAACTACAACTAAGAAGTCCACGAAGTTCAAACAAGGGCTTACCATAACTTCCTGAAATATCCTGGTGAGGTGACTTGTAGAAACAGTTTTCATTGTCGATAGTCAGGCGATGACGCTTTTCGCACAGAAGTTTAGATCGTAATAAAACATCTATATCGGAGGAAAATAGCAGAAAATGTACACAAAATTGTAATGCTCCCAGTCTGAATTGAAAACGCCATCTGAATATTTCGTGTTTTATCGCACGGCAGCCTACCCAAAATATTCTGGAGGAAAGTCATCTAAAATACCAACAATTAATACAGAAAAGGCGAAAGGCCTCTTGCCTCCGTTCCATCAAGAACAAGCCACGCAGACAAAGGGATCGAGCGATTGGCTGGTTCCAGTAAAAACTAACAGATAGAGATCTGCCACTGATAAGAGGATAACGTCCGGTTAAGACAATTTTTGTGTCCCATGAGTATTCGACAAATAAATTGATCTAAAATCGACCACCACTCCTTCTCTTCGCCACGGCCTGTCCGAAGTTAACCCTCTAGGGCACTGGCTACTACATAAGCTCTACATTTTATCCACTCAGTGTAAGTCTCAGATGGTTATCGCAATAAACAGGGATTATTTTTCTAAACAGCCGGTAAGTGGCTGCACGGTCTAAGGCTTGAGCCTTCTTTGCCCGCTCGAACACTGGGATCGTGGGTTTGAATCTCGCTCGAAGCCTGGATATCTATTTTTACTCTGTGTTTGTGTTGTTCTGGGTGTAGATAGCGGCCTTGAGATGGGCTGATCCCCCGTCCAAGGGGTCATACCGACTGCGTATGGAATAAGAAACCGAAAAAGCGGCCAAGGTCCACAAGGACTGTAGAGCCATAAATACGTGTAGATAGAAAGGACATGGACAAATTAATATTTAAAAAACTTAAGTTAGGTGGTGACAATGAATCAAGTGTGGCTGGCACTAGTTCTGGTAGTGTCACATAGTGCAGTTAGTGTTAGTTCTAAAACTATCGTGCGCCAGGCTAATGAAGACTATATGTCCTTCGGAATCATTTCATTTGGAGAAGATCATGCAAGTCCTAAGTGTGTTGTTTGTGGTGAGAAACTGACAAAGCTCAAGAAGCAAACTATACCATTGACAAAATCGTTGCAAGAGAAAAAAAAGATTAAATCGCATACAACTGCCGAATCAGAAAGTTTACCAACAATCTGTAAAAGAGTAAATATTATGTTTGGCCAGGAATATGGAAAAGAGATTTTGAAAATCCCTATGTCAGATAACACTATTAGTCAGCATATACAAGACATGTCTCAAGATGTTCAGTCACAAGCGATAGCTAACATTAAAGAAGCCGACATTTTTGTCATCCAGTTGAACGAGGGAAGTGACGTCACTGGGAAAGCTCAGCTCCTAGCATTCAGCAGGTTTGTTTCTAATGGTAACATTAAGCCGCACCATAGCTCAAGCGATTAGTCGCTGGCTTCCCACCACGGCGGCCCGGTTTCGAGCCTGGATCTGGTCAAGTGGGATTTGTGGTGGACAAAGTGGCGCTGGGGCGAGTTTTCCCCTGCCAATCTTCATTCCACCAAATTCTCCATCATCATAATCGCCCGGGGCAGGCTACAATAGGCCAATCGGTGGCCGCAGTGCCTAGTGGACCCAGTTGGACTCCACCCCCACCCTCACTAAGCTAATTTAAAAAAATGGAGACATTACTGAAAATTTTTTATTTATTTCAGTTTTCATGATTTGTCATGGAAACCATGCATCAGCATCTGCACGGACGGTGCTCCCTCTGTGTCAGGAAGCCTGAAAGGATTCGAAGTACTGGCCAAGAAAAAGAATCCTGGAGTTGATTTCACACAGGTTCCTGCACAGAGAGACCCTCATTTCATAATTAATAGTATCTTGGGTCCAAAGGTACTGGATGAGACATCAAAATGGTTAACTATTCCTACTGCACACGGAAGTGAGGTGGCTATCTCGAGGGTAGTTGCTTTCAAAGTTCTGTACAAGTGAAGGAAGATCTTATAAAGTTTTCACGTCTAAGAGTCTGAACTGGCTGACCTGCTTAGTTATGAGACCTAGGACAATAAAATTTCTTTCCTAGCTGACATCTCCCAAGCCTTTAACACTAAACAAGAGTATGCAGGGAAATAATAAAAATGTTCTTACTTGTATTGACAAGATTAACACATTTAAGGAAAAACTGACATTGTGGGGAGTCAGAATAAACAGTGAGAACAAAGTTGAAATGTTAAATCTGACAAGAAGTTGCAGACTGGACGAAAATCTTGTCGATTTAATTGTGTGTTATGCACAGACGAGTCAGCAGAAAAAGCTTTAGCAGAAAAAGATGAGCTGACGGATATAAGAAACGACAGAGACTGAAACTGAAGCACTCATCAACAGATATGGCCTCACACTGCTTGTTTCTCAGACAGGAGTACCCCAGCATCACAAAGGAGACTTAAGTACCTCTTCATCTCTCTACATCGTGTCTATGTGAGGCTGGCTTCTCTGCTGTGAACACGAAGAAGAACAATAAGAAGTCGTGGTTTCGAACACTGGAGGAGGGCTTCAGGATATGCTTGTCAACCATCCGACCTCGCACAAGGGACATGTTTCCCACTGATATTTTTATGCTTACGTAAGTACATTTAATGTCTACTCATGTTTATATTTTAAACAATGTTCATCCTGTTTATACTTACTATATATATAAAACATTATTGTAACATTAATATTTGTCATCATAGAACAGACTATTTTATTCAGAATCTGATATCTCATTATTTTATTGAGAAGAAATGACGGTGTGTGACAGAAAGACAGAAATGGGAGGGTTTTTTTTTTTGAAGCCAATGGAATACGTCACAGTTTCTTTTATATAAATGACATCTTTTTCAGTGATATTTCATTTCAATATTTGGAATAATAACAAATATGAATATAAATTTTAAAAATACTTTTTTGAAAACCATGCTCATTAGTTTTAAAAATATCATGATTAAAATTTCAGCTATTGAAATTTAAGCGCAAGCTTAATTGTTTTTTGTGATAAAATATCTAAAACACCTGAAGGTGCGCCTTGATAATTTTAGCGCCTTGTACAACGTGCCATGATTTGAAAAAGGTTGAAAATCTCTGGTCTACAGGATGAAGCCTGGAATAGAACGTCGTGCCTCTATTTTTCAAGACTTCCTGAACCTCCTAAGCCTTTAACAATGATACTCCATTTAATGCCATTAGACCTAAAGAATTTAAATCGCAAAGTGTAAGAGTGTTTATCAGCAGGATTTCCCCCGAAAGCCATTCAGGATGCATGTCCTTGGCCTGACAGTTCAAAATGTCACGGGAATCACCGAATGGAGAAGAAGCGCCTTGCTGAGGCAATTAAATGAACTACATAACTTTCCAGACATCTACAAAATTGAACAGTTGCCTCATCTGTGTTGTATTATAAGCAGCATGTCAGCGCTCCCTGTGCTGTGGGACACTGATTGTGGCCATCTTGACCGAACTTCCTGCCGACCTGCATTCTGTAGTCTCAGAGAACACGCTCGAAATGCAGAATTTGTCGCTTCCTCTGCTGCCATATGGAAAATGATATAAGAAACAACCCTGTCAGAGAATCCATAGTAAATCCAGGGGTCAGCAACCACCAAATATGGACAGAACATGATATTCAATTTAACCCATCCAACCACAATGAGCTCCCTACAAATCTTTCAACGATTATACCCCTTATGAAGGGATAGGGCAGGCCAAACTTTCTAAACACACGCTTGTTATATATATATACATTTTTTTTTACTGCAATTGCGCTTATGCACGGTGGCAATGTTTACAAAAACGGACATACATTCAACAAAGATACAGCACATACGTCTCAAGAAATTTCACAGTACAATACAAGTACAATGACCTAATACAAGTACACTTCACTTCGCTTCACTTCACTTGCCCTACTGATTTTGCTTTCCTAACCTTCTTTCTAAATATATGAGCTTCAACGAGGGGAGTCCCAATCACCCCTTCAGGTAACTGGTTCCAGTCAGCGATGTTACAGCCCCTTCCACAATATTATATTCAACCACTGTCTGATCATTCTTCAGTATATTATTTTGTATCTAACCGAGGTTCTATACAGTAACACTCCAGGCTAGACCCGCGAGTTGTCCACAACACAGATTACACCTGTGGGTTTGCCCAAGAACAGTTCAGTGCAAAATATCTCTCGGTCTACCACGAACAAAACTATCGACAGGGAAACGGGCTTATCTTCATCCGCACGAGACAGATAAGCCTGAAACCCTTCTACTGAGTTGGTGGGGAAGGGCTCAATACAAATTCTTCACTGGCAACGAAATCTCGGCGTTCTACCCCTAAGTTGAAAACGATGAAACCACAGATCTCTGTACATCACAACGCTGACAAAGTACAGAGGTAACACACTGCAGGAAGATCCTACGCCTAGTCTACCTAACTTAAACTATCCTAATCCTACACATCAAAGTACCCTGCAGTGCCAACAATCAGAACGTATACATGTGCAAAACTAGACTCAGCAGACTCTCAATTCTCACACGGAGCAACAAGTGGTTATGTTTTCAACCAAAATGTCTCATTCAATTATCCCCTGCAATTCATGCATAACCAGATCCCACCAACTTTCAACAACGATGTATAAAAGGTAGCTTGATAAATTTCTAATTTGATTTGCATTTCGTATGACTAGAAGGTAACTCGATTGTCTCTAAACTGTTTACATTTTGTATGGCATGAAAAGGTTTTCCAAAGTCTGCAGGCAAGCTGCTTCGGTTGCAAGAAGTTCATGGAAGTCCTAGCCTTACCTCACTTTGCCACGATAGTTCCTTTGAATTGCTCATGGAGCATGACAGATGTCACTCCTTCACTCCGAGAATATGTTCCATTCTTATAGTACCTAGGACTGCAGGTCCCGGCCCACCTAAATTTTTGTACGTATTCGTGACTGTGTTTTCCCCGCGTCCGGTATTCTCCCTCCCCCTATTAAAAGTCGGGACATTTCTTTCGGCCGCTGAAGGTCATCCCCCCTTCATTTATTACGACGAATAAATATATATTGTTAAAACAAATACGTTAGTGCAGGATTTTAGTTTTATATGGATGCATTTGTTGCAGGTGGGTACGTGGAACATTGTGCGAGGGCCAGCCCTATAGATTAGTTGTGCGAGGTGATGTAATGGGCTTTACCCGCTAAAAGAAATTTCTCCTACCATAGCACACAACCGTACCTCGAGAAAACCAAATGTTAACATTTTATTTTTTTACATCTGCGTTATTTTAACAAGATTTTGCATAGGAGGAGAGTGTGAATGGGTGGATTTAGGTGTGTGTCTTTGGAAAGTGTGTTGGAGAGTTTGTAACATGAGTGCAGTTGAAAGTGTCGTGTAATCCCTTGTAAATACAGTTAGCAGTAATTTCAAGAGCATAAAATAATATAATTTTAGTGCCGGTGTAAAAGAAATACCGTACATGAAAGTCCAGACCATTTCTGACGACCACCCAGCCTCCTTTCCAATGGTTACCGGGGACCTTTCCCTGCGGGTAAAGAGGCCGGGGCGTGAAGCTGACCACTAACCTCCACCTAGTGCAGAGATAAAAACATATACGGATCTATACATCCACTCCCACACGTCTCCATCGCGTAGCGCTTAAGTAGGGAAGCACAGCGACAAATTTACCTTTGCCGCATTTGAAAACGAAGCCGGAACAGCTCGGCCCGGTATAGCGACGTGCTGAAAGCTGAACGGCTGGGGTTCGATTCCCGGCAGGAGCAAGAGATTTTTCTCTTCTTCACAGCGTTCAGACCGGCGCTGAGGTCCACCCAGCCTCCTATCCAGTGGGTAGGGGGAACTGTTTCTCCGGAAGTAAAGCGGCCGCAGAGTGAAGCTGACAACGCACCTCCATCTAGTGCCGAGACCAAGAATAGTGGAGCTTTACCTCCACTCCCCCATACGTCTTCGTGGCCTGGCGCTTAATCAATTAAGCACGGGGGCAAATTTGTTTTTAACGTATACGAAAATAAACAGTTGAAGAAGTGTCGCGCTCCATTTAATTTCGGAGTGATTCAGAGATTAGATCTATTAAGGCAGTGTTTCTCAACCGCAGGGCCGCGGCCCAGTACCGGGCCGTCTTATAGAAAAAGAAAACACCGTTCCTCTGTTCTTGTTTACAGGTCGTTGTCTAGTAACGGTCATTATACAGTTGTTTATTTCGCTGTCGTTACCTAGCAACGGTCTACATGCCACAATAGTATTCCTGAAAAAGACAGTGGCAGCCTCTATAGAGCATGTACAGAATGTTTTGGCTTAGGTAGTAGTTGCTCATTCATGATGCTGCCGCTACTTTAATGGTTCAGACTTCTACATTCCTCACCGCTCTCAAGATTAGTCTAGTACTCGCCTGTGTTCTTAGCCATAGGCCATAGTGAGGCACAGCCCCTTTGTTTAAAATGTTTTTGACAACATGAAATGTACCTTAAGTTGCTTAAAAAAATATTAAATAAAAACTCTTAAAATGTGAACATTTAAATAAGAACAATTTTTCACCCCTCTTCTTGAAATACACTGTGGAAAGAAGCCAATTTTATTCGGTCCTGGCCCACCTGTTCAGTCAGTCAGAGGCCACCACTGTACAGGATCCTCATGAGAGTGCCTTCTCAGTTATTTGTAACAACTTCAACTTCCTCGTCTTTGTATATACTGGATAGATCCCTCACTCATATAAACATCTCATTTTGGAATTCTAGGTGCATTAAGTCCAAAGAATGTGGATTTCCCAATTACCTGAAATTTTAGTTTATTTTTATTTTTTTAGTTTCTTGGGGTAGGGTGAGACTGAGTCCACTTGGCATGTCGGACACTGTTTGGCCTATTGTACCAGCTCTGAATGATAGATGACAAGTGCAAAGCAGTCAGTGGAATGAGAATTGGCAGGGGAAACTGAAGTACTCAGGGAAAACCTGCACAAATGCCACTTTGTCCACCACAAATCATACGAGTACATTTCCTGAACTAGCGTCAAACCTGGGCCCACCTGAACAGTGTACTTCATAAATCCCTCTCATCAGTCTGTGTGTCTGTATCTGTATCCCCCTTATTGTTGCTGTGCAGTGGCTCAGTAAACATGTTCCCATGGCAGCGAATATACACAACAATAAATGAATTGTTCAATGCATTATTTTCTATGCAGTTCATGCCATATCAAAGGAAAGTTGGTGATTAGTTCTTCCCAAAACTTCTTCTTGCATCACTTATGTACATTAGTGACCATAACATTGCTCAGGCTATGAACCTGTAACAAATATTTATATCTGAGTAATATGAAAATGTTATTCATGAAATTATAACTCCACAGTAACAATTTGTAAATGTAATTAATTACATCTGACTCATTCATATTAAAATACAAACAATGTTCTTTATATATAAAATATTAAACAATCAGAAACTATGCACACACTTCATTCAACTGGTTCAATATTTCTTCAACACATTCACAAGTCTCAATGCAGTCTCATGCTTAGGCTTTAACACAGCTCACTTTCAAGCATTCATCACTATGTAACAAGAATGACAAATTCTAATTATACATATTTATTGTCCGTCATTTCTCTAATGAAATGTTTTGTATTTTACACAACTATGCTTCATAATAATTCCAAATGGCAGTGATTCACTGTAATCCTGCTCCAGTCTGAACACCGGTTCAAACACTGAGATCAGAGATAATTATGCTTAAATGGTAAATTTGTGCTTCTGAGAAAGGCACTAGTTAAGCTATGATTCAGTTTGAAGAGACAAAGTTAGAGGTATCATTCATGTGTCAGCCAATATCTTGACTGGTTCACAGCAACAAAGACACAGACAAAAGATTAAAAGTGATGACAAAAATAAGAGCTTAAAAACACTTAGCTGAATGTGTATAATAACACAAATCATGGAATACCAACATATCTCATAGGACATTTAAGGCCAGTAATACAGTTCAATTAATTACTAAATTGAAGACAAAATGGAAAGACCATATAAGTTAAGACAGGGTGGTATGGAATTATAAAACTATAAAGATACGAGTAGGAAATAGACAAGGTGACAGTGAGGCCAGCAGAAACATTGCACTACTTAAGCCATCAAGGCAAAGATTAACAAAGTTACAGTATATCACATATAGACAATTCCTGCTGCCAGCCCATATACAAGAGTGATTCAACAGACATTTTTTTCATCTGACAATTTTGCAGGATTCATACTTGAAAATGCATATTATTCATCCAAAGTTATAGTTCAAAATCAGAAATTCATATATTTATTAACGTGAGGATGGACAAAAAGTAAAAGCATGATTTTATTTCAGTCACAATTAATGAATCTCATTACATTAAATATAATAATAAAGGAAACAGAACACTCAAATACAGGCTTACCATATTCATTCACATGATTTCCCCTATTATGTTATATCACAATTTGCCTTGGGAGAAGTTTGTCAGGGTTGTCAGATTATGTTCAGTCTTAGGAATCACCTCTGCATAATTGTTAGCCACACATAAATACTGTGACATGTTGATCCCTACCGCCCCAGCTCCACGTAGCGGTAAATTAGCCCTCGCGTAATAGGCGAGTAATCACCCCGCAATGCGCAACGCGCGGTGACGTCACGAGCGGAGCCGAAGAGAGCCGAGCGGAGCCGAAGATAGCCGAGCCCCGTAACCTGGCAACTACGCAATGCTAATCAACAGCGGTGATGTCACGCTAGCAACAGCGTCCTATGCTATCCGCCACGTCACACTAGCAACAGCGCAAGGCTATATAAGCGGACCCACAGCAGTGTGATGATCAGTCGAAACATAGCAGCCTGCGAGTGTGCGACAACTAAGAAGTCAGCGAGCGGAAGACTTATTGTGTGCTTTCCAGACATAGTGATTGCTGTAGTACAGTTATACGCAGAGTGTGTATCTCAGGGAGACTTGTATAGCTCCCGCGTTATTAGTCCGTGAAGACAAGTGAAGACAGTGTTAAGAGATTTGTTGTAGGGTTTGTAAAGTGTGGAAACCCATGATATTGTGATAATTAATTGTAGCCGTTATTTGTAGATTGTTCAATAAACCAGTTAACGATCTCTATGGCATATTCAGTAACGAAACACGTTACAATACTAAAAAGCAGGAACACCCCCATGGTACAGCCCTCAAAGTGGGAGAAATATGATAGTTAACAGGTTTAAAATCACATACAAAGATTCATACCCTAGATAGTGCTACATACATGCATCACTGTGAGTCTAGACGACAAATATCGCATTTTAATGGCTAGTCCCACCATATTAGTAGATGTAATTAGATTCTAATCACATTATTCCCTCAAGGTTTTTTTTTTGTGCTAACACTTTGTCATCAAAAGACTTTACTATTCTTTGAAGTCCTGTCATCATTAGTGTGAGTCATTGCTGGATTGATAGGACTCCTACTTTGTATTCAGGGGTTCTGGGTTAAATTCTCAGCCAAAGTTTGGCTATTTAGGCTAAATTTATTTACATTAGTCACCTCAGTCCTACAGGAAAATGCTACAATTCATCTTACCACTTCTTTCTGATCCATCATGCACAGTCAGCCATCCGTTCAGAGTAGCTGAGGACACATTAAATAAACAAAATAATTTTTTTTGCCATGTAAGTAATTCAGTAACATTTTTCTCATTCCTGTTATGACATAAACAATCTGGTGGAAAAGGTGAAATTTTGTGACTAACTAACGTTCAGTGACTTCCTAAACAAGGAATATAATATATGCTGAAAACCCATTCATATCTCAGTCCTTTAATACCAAATTTATTTTTGCATAGGTTCAAACAGACAACGGTTGCTTGAACATTTATATCCAAATAGGTAGACTATAATGGATAACGTTTTTAACTGTGAGATTTTTGTTCATGCTATATTTAATGATCAGGTAGGGGCATAAATTTGTCTTTGTTTAAAGACTTTGAAATCTTAATATAACTATACATTTTTATAATGAAACTGGCTGGCACCAGGTTTCGAGTCTTCACTGGATCACTTAATAGTTTCCTAAATCTTACATTGCAGTCTCCAATGGCTGGCTTTTGCTTCTATTAAATGATGGAGATCCCTGAAGGGGGGCATAGTCATCTAAGTTGGTTTCTAGCATAACTTCACTCTTTGAACGGACAGGCACAGGCTGTTCATCTAAATTAGTCTCAAGTATTGCCTCACTTTTAGGTCTTTCTATTGGTTCACTGTCTATATCAGTTTCCAAAAGGCTGGTCCTCCCTGTATCATAGTCAAAAGGAAAGTGAGCAGGTGGCTCTGGTGGCAGTAATGGGAACTCCCCTTCAGGGTGGAAATTATCATCGAATGGTAGTGGTGGATCTGGTGGTTCACTGTAACTTGTATCCTGTGGCTGATATCCTGCTTGGCCACTGTAATCTGATCCTTGCTTCACATTGAAAGTGAAATCAGCCATAGCCAGGCTAGCATCCAGCGGAAGAGTTGACGAATTATGAATGTCATCAGGACCTGTTGTGTTGTCATCGTCATTGTATTCACTTATAGTTGCTGAAGGCTGCCAGTTGTCATGAGATGAAGAAAAAGTTGAAGTATCCCTGAAACCTTCATTCCTGTATGCAAGGTCAAAACTGGGATTCAAAGCTTCACTAGTAGGTTTGGCGGGGAAGTTGGACGCATAACCATTGAAGTTTTGAGCTGCAGCATTGGGATTGTGAGCCTCATATATATCATAGCTGTGGCTATCTTCAGCTGATGAGTTAAACTGGGATTTATCCATTGAATCAAAGCTGCCATTCATCATTTTCTTGTAATCTGGTCCCTTTGCAAGAGTAGGGCTGGACCGCTGGCTCTGCAAACATTTAAATTTACTTATCACTGTATATGCCATGCTAGACAACTAAACACTTATAATGGTACAACATAGAAAGGAGTATACAAGTGTGACTTACAGTTCTGAATAGCGGCCTCCGTAGTCTAGAGGTAACGTTCCCACCTCATGACTCGTGGTACGCGGGTTCAAAAACCCGGTGGAGGTCGTCGAATTTTTAAGGGCGGAAAAATTCAGGGAACAAGTCCTCCGGGAGGGACTTTAAGCCGTGTGTCCCATGTCGTATCTTTACGGCACGTAAAAGAACCTCATATCTCCAAAGGAGGTCACTGAGCCAAATTCAAGGACGTTTCCCGCCCAACAGTAGTCTCTAACGCCTCTGATAGATGGTGGAAGCATTATAGACACCACCAAGCCAGTGGAGGCCGAACTCGCTGGCTCAGCGGGACTGATGGTACGCACCAATATCGGTAGGGTATAGAGATTGGTAGAATATCATAGAGGGAAGCACAATGGACCAATACTGGTCTAAGTGCATGGGGAAGCCCACCCTCTCCAATAACTAACTAACTAACTAACTACGGTTCTGAATAGGAATGGTAAGGATAGGAGATAATGAGGGCTACAAACATGTTTGCCTTTTAAATGGCATTTTGACTGATTACAGAAAGAAGGTGAACCATTTCAAACCTCATCAAAAACACAGCCAAAGGAGAAGAAAATCAGCATTACAACAAAGAATCTTAATGAGCTAAAAAAGGGATATTACTGCAGGGACCTCTGAAGATGGCAAATAATACCCCTACTTTCCAATCTGACAGAAGAAGCATTGGGATACAAACTATATTGGTTCAAGATCTTAAATAATAGACATTAATAAGATTTTTAATCTAAATAACTGTAAATAATTCTTTATATAATAACCTCTAAATATGTATTACAAGCTTTCTAATAGGAGTTCCTAAACATGTTGATTTTATTGCTTTCTGAAGACGGTCACAGCTAATCAAAACATTTAAAGGCATTAAGTGTCTATAAATTGAATCACACTGGACAGTGTTATCAATTATTCTATAATATGACCTAGTACCTTAAACCAGACCGTCATTACAACCTTCCACATTCCTCCTAATTAATTTTATGCTATACAGCATATGGAATTGAGAAGGTATAATTAAACATACTACAACAAGAAACCATAAACCCATCAAGTGTAAATCATCCAGTCTAACAAAGTGAGAAACACTTGCCAGAATAAGTTTGTATATCTTATTACATCATCTATTTAATCCATTAATTCTATATGAAATGCAACCAAGAGAAGCTTACAGAAGTTGGTTTCCTTCTGATTCCAATATCTGTAAATCCACCATGATTAGATGCCAACCCAACTGAACGAATTGAGTGCAGTGACTGACGAATTGAATTTCGTCGTTCAAGACGCTCCAGGTGGCGATGGCGTGATTTACTGTACCAGAAACCAGCAGCTAATGCTACCAACAGAAGAGCACCTCCAACTGTCCCCAGCACAGCAACAGTCACAACATCATCCCTCCAGCTAAGAGGATCAATGAGAACCTTGGGATCTGAAATAAAAAGATAATTTTGCTAACGTTATTATATACAACTACCACATGAGTCACACATCATGTATTGTCCCACTTCCAGAAACCTACAGATTCATGACAGAATACCTAGCTGAATTGTACTTTCTCACTGCATTACAAGTTAGTTTTCTAAATAAAATGTTAACAAACACAAGATTCGTAAGTCTGGAAATATGCCGTAGGAAAGTAGGCTTTATAGGTAGGCAAATGTGAGAATAATTCTTTCAGTTCACGATGAGATGAAGACGAGAATTTGGGAACATTTTGGGAATTTTGATTGGAGCAAAAATTTTCTCTGCAAGATATGTTTTTTTCAGTGATCACAATTTATAACATTATACACTTTTTCTTGAACAACCTGTAATTTGGTATTGCCAATAATGGGATGAGTTGGTGGTCTGAAGAGTGGTGATGCTGCATCAGAAAGAGAGAGACATGCAATGTAGGCAGAAAGAAGGGGGGAGGGAGGGGAAAGAGATAGAGAAATTTTACTGACAACTATCACATTTCTGATGGATCAAGTGGTCTGCTAATGCACAAAGCAAAAGTAATTATCAGAAACTTCCCAAAGTTCAATACTGAAAAATCAATGTCTGAAATGAGAGAGAGATAGTTTATATTTTGATTCAATTTTAAAAATTTGATACTCACATGGGCCCACCTATGAGTTCTGTTCAGAACTCCTTGCTCCATTCATGCATAATTACAACCTAATCTAACCTACGTTTAGAATACCTACATGCATAATTTTTGAGGATGTGACTGGTGGGTGTTCCAAAGAAAATTTGGATGGCAAACAATAGTAGACTAAAAAAACTTTTTAATTCTCTGAACCAGACAATACACATAATGAATTTATGACATGGTTTACTCACCGATCTCACAGAGGAAGGGACTAAGCCTCTGACAGTTATCAACTTCGACAGTCTGGTAGGTGAACACTGTGCAGCTATGAATCATATCAATGTGCTGAACCCAAACACGATCATAGTATTGATAATTCTGCTGCTGGTGTCGCAGAAATTGGTAGAGTCGTAGGTAGTTGCTCATCACATATGGCATTGATGCATTGACAGACTGGAATCCAATATGACAAGGACAGAAATTTTAATTCTTCTATCCTCTTCTCTGCTAACTTAGGAGCTGAAGTTCTGAACACTACCTACTGAGTGAAACTGGACAAGAAGTTAGTTATGAAAACTTTTATAGTAATTTTGTTCCATATATGAGGGAGAGTCAGTAAATAGGTCACAAATAGAAGTCAAACTGTTGTAATGGAAATAATAGTTTTCTGTGTGCATCACTAGGTAGCAGCACTGTCCAGCTTCATGAGAGTCTAGGTAGCACTCAGTAAATATGGGAAAATAATACACTGTTTATAGCTAGGACTACAAAGACTATTCACTAAATACAGAGCGTTTTCCTAAATGTGGAAAACCAAATTGGGATTTCACTGTAATTTACTTATTGGAAAGCAGATACAATGTACCTATTAAAAAGAATTTTTGTAATAATTTTGAGGCACATATTTTGAATCCTTCTGAATTTTTTTGAGTATAAAGAATCTACTGGTATGTCAGTGGGTTATGTATAATAGTTTCCTCGATGTGGGAAATGTTGTGAGACTGGAGACATATCTTTCAAGATGTAATATATATTGAGATAAAATAGATTTTTAAAACATTTCATGAAGTATGTTAGTCTTAATTGTCTGGCTTGCACTGAAATTAAATTTCATCAGTGACTTTCATTCAGTTTCCAGTACTAACTGAAGAAACACTGTGGTACCAATATCCAGAGATCAGTACCAACATAGATGGATATGATGATGAGCCAATTACATGTACCTCCCATCCCTACAACCTGTCTCTCTAAGACCCATCTTAAACTACATAAATCTTAGTTCAAAAGAAACTACGATCACTTTTTTATACATTTTTTAAATTATGTGTCACGGTCATCCTATTCAGTACCACACAAGCTGTAGGGCAAATAAAATATCATTAAACAAATCAGGAAACAAATCAGAAGGCGCTTTCTTATATCTGCAAGCGGACACTCACCCGACAGAATGAGCGAGCATCTTCAAATCCCATGGGAGCCCCAATGTAAATATAACAGGTGTCTCCAACTTGACTCCATCCAGGTGGACACTTTCCATTCAAGATGCTTCTATTATTCATATGGAATGGTCTGAAGTCCACCTCCAACAAATCTGGCTCATCACTGTGATCACATATACGACCCATCACAGCAAGGGTCTCGTTGTACCCCCACCAGTTGTGCTTTGCATCAATTGGGGTCTTCCACACATCGTGACTGCTACAAGGAGGACAGACACACAGCAGATTAGTTAAGTAGCTTCAAAAGCTTGTTAGAATATTTGAAGTAAAACTTACTGATCAGTTAAGCACAACAGGAAGTTCCTTCAGTGCATATTCTACCACTGACAACTGACCAAGTGAGCTAGGTGAACTCTTGTACAGTGTTGTCTGAGTCACCATAAGTTAGTAAAAATTATTTGATTACAGACTGTAAATCTTGGTTATTTATTCTTTCAGTCTTCTCTTGAAGTAGTGAAGAAAGAGTGAAAAATTATACATTTTCTAGAAGAATGCATTTACTCTAAGACACATGAGTCATGCATAATTCATATATTTGTATTAAAAGAGAATTCAAATGCAAATCTGTGGCAATTACAGTGCCACCTGATCATAGTCTCTATATTAGTGAAGGGCGTGTGAAAAATAATATCTTTTTTGGATGAAAATGTAGATTACAAATTATCCGTGAGGGAATACACTAAATGCTGTTTAAAAATGATAACAGAATCATAATTACGACCTCCTGAATTCAATTCATGTGATTTTTACTTGTGGAGAAGTCCAAGAAGGAAAAGCACAAAAAAAAAAACAATCCCTTGAATGGAAAAATTTAAGCCTTTCAGATATTTCGTTAAATAAGCAAGCTCTGGCAATTAGAGGTTTTGCTTCTAACATGAAGTTTCCAGATATAAGGTATATTCACAGCATACTGGAATGCTTTATAATATATGCACTCAACATCATCGCTTATATTTGTTCATAAGTATGTAAATAAATACATTCTTAGTGACTGATAAACTGCTGAACAATAAAACTAAGGAGATGGTATAAAGACACTGAATTCAATTTTCCCTTATTTCCAGCTTGTGGTATATTCTCTTCTTGCAGAAATAAAGAACAAAAATTGCTCATATAAATAGACCCACATTTTGGAATAGTATACAAACAAATTAAAGGCACTGTGATGTAATATGAAATAAATAATGTCCTGATAAACATAAATAGATGCCCTGTGACAGAAAGGGTTAAAAAAACTTTGAAGACGAAGTGACTCAAACTATGTGTCAGATGAACTGTCAGGTACACCTAGTACCTTTTCTGACTAAGCTATTATGGAAATATTCTGGTATGGATATTCATCGTAAGATACCACTTAGAAGAACAGTAAGAAGATAAGTGGACTATTTTAAAATAAATGTTAAGGAAGCATACAGTGATGGAATGAAATAGAATAAATTGAATAGGAATAGAAAAAAAAAATATTTTTGTGGTGACAGTTATGAACTCTAGTGTTCTGGTTGAATACATTCACTAAACATGGAAGATTTTATATCAGAGATGAAGTTACTAGTTCAACAGAAACAAGGCATAAATGTATATAATGAGGTATGAGTGAATTTATCATGTAGCATATTCACTATATTTCAGATGTTCCTTCTAGAAGGAAGCTTCCTGTTAAAAGCAAAGCCTTGAATTGCAGAAACTAGCTTATTCCGCTAAATTTCAACAAACACACATAGTATATTATATATACATAATGACTGCCTAAGTTATTTATTCACACAGTGGGACTATACACACAGACATGCGTGCGCACACACACACACATACACATATACAATAATACACAGTACAACAGTCAGTGGTGGTTAGTCCACTCAACCTCAATGGACAGTGCTCCACAAAATTATAAATGTAAAATATTCTGGATTACAGGAATTTCCATTACAGATATATGCACATACAAACTTATATTAATTACATGAAAGTAATTATATGTGTTACTTCACTGTTATGTATGTCCTGAATATACAAAAAGATAGCTTCTGTAGTTGCAATATTTTATTTTAAAGTAAAATGGTAATGGTGAAATATATTGCATTTGAAAGGGTTAAACTCCAGCAATATTATCAAGAATGATCGATTATTTTTATGACAGACAGTCACTAACAACACAATTAAAACAGCAATAATTTCATGCCTTAGAGAATATTAGAACTGGTATAAGCAATTACTCTTAGTACTGTTCAACTGGATTCATGAACTGAGAATTAAGCAGAAACACATTAAATGAAACATATTTTTTCATAAGGATTATTGCAAACATGTATGAGTATATAAGATTTGAGGTTTTCACAGCGGTGACTATGAAGAAAGCAGTCTTCTGGGATTTGGCACCATGCATATGTGGTGTTAACCGACCTGAAGATGGAGGCGATACGTTCCTCCGAAACGTCGGTTAACACCACATATACACAGTGCCAAATCCCAGAAGACTGCGTTCTTCGTGTATGAGTATAATTTGTCAATCAGTTCAATATTCATTTTATGAAATTAATGTGCCAAGTAGACCCATTGCAAGGCAACAACCATGAAAGAAGCAGCTAGACAACAGCCATTACTGAGTAACAGCTTTACAAACAAGCATGTTTACACAACAACTATTTGAAACAGCAACAGAGAAATGGTTTTTTCTGTGCGATCCATGCCGAGATGTTAAAACAGGGCAGTTAGTGAGAATCGATAGTTGGAGCAATGTGTTAGTTGTGACACAGTTTCCAGCCAGTAAGAACATGAGCACAGAAGCAGAGGAATCCATCACCAGGCAGTGACTGGTGAAGACAGCAAACTGAGAACACTTCATATACACATATGTGCCTTAGCTACAGTGATCTTTGAAGTGTGTAACTCAGCAAGACTGTCATAGCTATTTGCAGTTAATTTCTGTATATGAAGAAAGTCGTCTTCTGGGTTTAGGCACCGTGTGTTCTTCGTTTTGGCTGACGTTTTGGAGGAACGTAGCGCCTCCATCTTCAGAGCAGTTGAATAGCTACTGCTCTCTGCATTCCAAGCTATTCAACTGCTCTGAAGATCGAGGCGCTACATTCCTCCAAAACGTCGGCCAAAACGAAGAACACACGGTGCCTAAACCCAGAAGACGACTTTCTTCATTGTCATCGCCGTGAAAACCTCAAAACTTACAATTTCTGTATATGTTCAATAAATCTGATTACCAATAGAAACCCCATCTATAGTCACTCTAAAATTGTGATTCTATTTATTTAGAAATATAATTTTCATTCAGCTGTGTATCTAACATTTTAAATTTTGAAATAATGCACTACATTAAAAAATAAACATGGTCATTTAGATTCTAATTGACTGTATGGTATCAGACATTCCTAGGAATGTGTGATTTTAGATGAATGTTATGAAACCACAGAGATTTCTAAAAGAGAGTGAGAAAAAACAAATCAATTCTTAATCTATTTCTGCACATTGTATGAGCCTAACAAGTGAGAATTAAATTAGACAATCCTTTCTTTCAGAAACCAAGGATCATACAGAATATCTCCTATTTATGTCATGTATAAATCAGCAGATATAAGAAATATTATTATTTAAGCTTTAATAAAAGCTCCCATACATGAAACTGCCAAATGGGTGTCCCAACGATTACAGACCAGTATTAGTCAATTATTTTTCCATAAATAGGTTGATTGAAATCTTCATTTATACCAGTCAATAATTTCTAGTTAACATCATAGTTTATGCATTTTATCACACTTAGAAGATTTCTCTGTGTTTTCTGTTCAGAAATAATGGTTTGTGTTCAACACTGCTGCTTTTTCCTAATCTCTCTTTTACAAAGATTAATGGTTTGACTAGCTGAATTGTAAGCAATGTACATAAAGTTTGGGCCTGGTTGCTCAAGCATTGATATAGGACCATGTTACAAACATATTCTTGGACAATGGATATATCTGATAACCAAAACTATTTCATATGCTCTCCTGCACAATTTTTAATTGTGAATGTTCACTGAAAGTGATTATGTTGCCCCTTCAATTTTAATGTCACATAATTTATTGTATCATAAATAATTATGTTTAAAAGTGCTAGTAATACACAGGATTTGTAGCCTATTATCTGTACTGTGCTATGTACAACATACTGGGCATCAGAAAATCCACCATTCTCTTATTTGCCTGTGAATCAGAAAAGGTTGAGAACCACTATTTTAGNGAAATTTTCATTTATACCAGTCAATAATTTCTAGTTAACATCATAGTTTATGCATTTTATCACACTTAGAAGATTTCTCTGTGTTTTCTGTTCAGAAATAATGGTTTGTGTTCAACACTGCTGCTTTTTCCTAATCTCTCTTTTACAAAGATTAATGGTTTGACTAGCTGAATTGTAAGCAATGTACATAAAGTTTGGGCCTGGTTGCTCAAGCATTGATATAGGACCATGTTACAAACATATTCTTGGACAATGGATATATCTGATAACCAAAACTATTTCATATGCTCTCCTGCACAATTTTTAATTGTGAATGTTCACTGAAAGTGATTATGTTGCCCCTTCAATTTTAATGTCACATAATTTATTGTATCATAAATAATTATGTTTAAAAGTGCTAGTAATACACAGGATTTGTAGCCTATTATCTGTACTGTGCTATGTACAACATACTGGGCATCAGAAAATCCACCATTCTCTTATTTGCCTGTGAATCAGAAAAGGTTGAGAACCACTATTTTAGTCCACTAGATATTAAGCAAAAATGATTTCACTTTAAGCAAAATATGTCAGATGAAGCAATGCATTCCCATCACCAACACACATAACCAAGTTCTGGCCTTACCTATTTATACCTGCACTGTTGTTTGAGATTGCAGCCAAAACCAAAAACCAAAAACAGAAAGAAGAACCATTTCATATCCATTACATGCTTCTAAAATAGGTTAATAACCAGAATTGAAATAAACTGTAGGTTCCGTTGCAGTGAACAAGAAATCCTTCTTCACGTATACCATTTGTGACACAAGAAAGTTCTTTTATATGCCACAAGCCTTAAAAATTTAATCAAGAAAATAATGCAGTTGTATATTTCCAAACTGTGTATTTAATTCCGGATGCTGAGAATTTTCTGAACAGGTCTTCTAGCATTCATGAAATAAAAGTTATTTGGAATGTAATTTATATAATTGATTTTTAGTAAATTTAATAACAGATATTTTTATGTGTGAAATTAATTTCCTTGTTATGTCTATAGGTGAATATAGGTTAAAAAATTTTAACATGAAAATCTGAAAAAATCACAGAAAACAGATTGTTTATGATATCACTGACTGTGTACTGTTGAACAGAAAAGTGGGTTTAATACAGTCTCTTGAATTTTGGACTTCACTGCTTGAATTTAAAATTTATTTTAAGATTGTTAATAAAACTATATTTTCAGAGACATATGCTTTTCCAGTCTGTAAAATATGTTGCAGATAGTTCTTTAAATGTCATTACTATAAAGAAGAATACAAGTAGTTTTAAATGGTTCATATTTTTGGCATATTTTCAGCAGAGAACTAGGAACATTCTCCTATTAGCTTCACCACGTTTGTCTGCCTGTCTGCTGAATGCATTTTCAATGAATTTGACACTGAGGAGTTTTACTAAAATCTGTCAGTACATTCAAATTTTGGTTAGTATCAGACAACAATAATGGACACGACATGAAAACCTACATGTGTTTCTGCATGCATTTCAAATGTAACTTGTGCTAAACTCAACAAATATTTATCAGAACAAACAGTGTTTTGAACAGTTGTAGAAAAAAATTAAATTCACATTTCATGATTTAAAGCAGTTTTCTGTTGCAGTGCTCCTTGCACTATCAAGCAGGACATAAGAAAGTCCATACAGACTTGGAAATTTGTAGTTATTTTATGTCTTGCTAGTTATCAGTAGCTGATGGCTATACAGAGTAGTTGCCATAAGAGGCATAAAAATGGGTGCAAAGATATTGCACATACCTTCTCATATATGCTTGACAGGTCACAGTTTTCCTGTTTTCAGGAAAAATTTACATTTTATATTTGGACCACTAAAGGGCATGCTCTTATTTTCTTGAAGATCGCTCCTAAGCAGTTTCCACAAATTTCTAAAATTCCAACAAATGTTAAAGCCACTTTGCTTTGGGCACCAACAGAAGGGCCCATACTGTTGGAGCTAAAATGTTCGTATTCACTGGGAAATGACCTGTGATAGATAAACTCACAAATACCAATAAAACATATAAAACTGTTCATGTACTTGCAAGGTATACATACAGGTAAAATGCATTCTGAAAGACGATTTTGACATTAAGGGGTGACAAAAATGTTTAAATCCATCTAAGAAGCAAGATTGAATTTTTCATGGTCACAATATTTTACTATACTACATGTGAGGGGAAAGTAACATTATTTCACAGGAACAAAGAAGAAAGGAATTAAAAAAAAAAGGTGCTGCACCTTGCTGAACATTATGTTGACTAAGAACGCAGGTTTCTATACACAAAGCAAAGTGTTGCACAAGATATACCAACTCAGATTACTAGACATGTTGCAAGGTGAGAATTGAAAATGAGAAAATGTGCGGATATACTGCATATTAATAGGTAAAGGTAAAGTTGTCTTTATAGTTAATTAAGCACCACACCATGAAAGTGCATATGGATTGAAATACAGCTCCATCCATAGTTAGCCTCAGCACCATATGGAGATAAGTGATCAGCTCCACACCTCAGCTGCTTCATCTCCAGGAAGAAACCCTCAGAACCCACCACATAGAAGGGTCAGCAGACCCCAGAGTTGTTCTGAATATATGATGAGAAAAATCTCTCCTCTGTGCCAGGGATCAAATCCCTACTCATCCAGCCCATAGCACAGTTACTATTCTGACTCAGATGTGCTGAGCTCATAGATATTTATATATTTGTGTAACAAATATTCACTGTGTAGTGTATTGCTACAAAGTTGCCAGTTGGTGCATGTACACTGAACTGTTGGTGTGAGTGCATTAAGCTTTCTCTGGACTATTTTATATATAGCTGAGATTTATTGCGAACACAGAAACCTTCTGAAATTAATTCTTTTTTTCTGGCTATGTATATAGCTTGTACTTACAACGATCTGTTGACAGTAACAATCTCGTAATCATTGTCAGGATTGAAGAAAACATTGTCAACAAACTGTTGTCCTGCCGTTCCTGCCACAACAGTCCCACGTGACTCTCGATGCAGTGCATAATTCCTGCATAACGAGAAAAATCAAGTAATCAGGCAAGAGTTGTCTTCAACAGAAACTGCTTATAAACCTCTTTTCTTACATGAACAGATCATTAGCCCTCTCTCACTGCTATTGAGATAGACTACAACCTCACATTTTACCCTAAATTCCACAACAAAGTAATTACTTTACAGTATTTAACATGAAATAAACACAGTCCCTACATATTACGTGCTCTATCAAAACATCAAGAAATGAAACTTCTAGCAGATGTCTATTCTAGCAGAATATTTTTGTATTTTCTCTTTTTACTTCCATTGCTGCATTGCACAGTTTGTTTGTTATAAATAATTTTATATTTAATCTTACTCTTACATTTTAGGATCTCATAAATCTTCAGGAGAAAGACAGGTTTTCGCTTATCTAGGTACTATTTTAGTCTAATTTTATGCACTATATGCTGTTAATGGTACAAAATACAATTTAAGCACAGAGAAGACATAAACCAAATATCTATAACTACAACTAATTTACTCTGTAGTGTACAAGATGTGGTTACATACTTGTAAAAGCCATTGTGTGAAGTGGTCTGGTAAATAGGTAGTCGCACTTTCTCAAATCCAGACACCTCCAGAATGTGGTAACCCCAGTTGTCATGTACATAATTGTATGAGAAGTTAGACACAACCTGCAATCATTGCAACAAGTTGTACATTTTAAACGGTTTTATTATTTCTTTTCCTGCAAGTAAAAATTGAGCCAGGAAGATAGGTTCTGCTAGGCCTGACAACCAAAGATGGCCAGTGCTTAAAGATGGATGTCTATTACCTAAAATTTATATTATGTTAAGTTATGCATAAGCATATAAAATATTTAATTTTCAATGGTATGTCCTTGGACATGTAGGTATCTCTTGCAAATTTTAACATAAAATTCTTGTTCTTGGAATTTTACAATGATACTGGTACCATGATAATGTTCAGTGAAATGGAAAGATGATCATGAATGGTGAGCAGGTAAGGACGCTGGAAAGAGATAGGTGTGGATTACTTCAAGAGAGTGCCCTACAATTTCTCTTCAAATCAAAGAAACCATGAAAAATTTGTCAGGATAAGTACTAATGCATCTGAGACTCAAACCAAGTAAGTCTACAGCATCACCACTACAAAAGCTTATAATTTCACGGTTTCACAAAGAAGGCTGACAGTCCTGCGTATCTGTATTTGTCACAATAGTATTAAATAATGGTCTACAGTTGAAAAGAACTTCAGAAAACATGACTTTGTAATGTGGATGAAACAGTGCCAATATTACATAATAAGATGAGCACAATAGATCACTGTGGTCGCAGTGCAAGGGCCAAGAGGGCCCACCCCTTGTAGTAGAAAAGTGCATTCTGTATTCAAATGGAGTATGCTCACTTTCCCTATAAGTTCTTACAAGATTTTGCACACTTCAATGGGCATTCATTTATTGCAGATACAAATCTAGTGCTGCCAAATTAATCACTTTGCAGATCTCACACTGCACAGAGCAAGAAACACTTTTACTTTGAGAAATATTTGTGACATCAAAAAATGTCAATTGAACGTTATAGATCTTAAGACATATTTGCCCAAAGCAAAAACTGCGAAGCCAGAGAAATAGTCACTGCTAGGCAAAGGCTATATAATCCACAACAATTGAGTAACTGTTGAAAGCGGTGTTTTCTGTGTGGTTCATGCTGAGGCTATATAACATGGACAGTCCTGAGATAACATTTATTTAAATGACTAGACTACCATGGCAGCAAATACTACTAGAAATAGGGCATAGTACACTATACTGAGCCTAGACTGACAGAGGCCTTGTATATATTATACAAACTAGATATTAAGACTCAATTGTAAATAAGTGTACATAGTGACAATGGACTAATACTATCGACTATGACTGACGCATGACAGACCCGACCTCTTGTCAGAGAGGGCGCCCCACATGGACAGGACAGTAACTTTCATTTAAATAGTAACATCGACACCAAGACAGACAGAATGACTGACCATCCATCACAATGTGACTTGGACTTTGACTTGATAACATTTAGAAGCATAGGAGGTTGTGAGATGGCTGCCAGCCTGTGAGGATGTGGTCCCAGAAGCAGGGGAACATCAACTGTTGGAAGATATGATTAAGCAGTGCAGTGAAGACTCTGACTGAGAACACTAGTCTTTGTGTGACAGGAATTTGTAAAGTGTAATCAAGAGTTGTTTAAGAGATCAGTAAATGCAATTACCAATCTACACCCCATCTATAGACACTCAATCACGTGACAATATTTATGACATCTGTACATGCACAGTGTCACAGGAGGAAAGGTCAATATTCTGGAAGATCATAGTATTGGTAGGTCTAAGCAAAAAAGTGTATATGTACATGGGTCCTACTCTGAACAGTTTCCGAGATAGAGCTATTTCACTGTACAGTTCCAAAACTGCTGATAAGAAAGAGATATTACATACTGTTTCTAATACCAGTATTTATTGTTCAAGTGACAAAGTTTGTACGGTTTACCTAGTGAAATATATTTTTTAATATTCCACCATCAACATCAACGCGCTTCGCCACCTGTGTGAGGACACGGTGTTTGCTCCTCTGAATGCATCTTAAGGTTCCCTTATGCAGGCGATAACATCCATAGCTCTATCTCAAAAACAGTTCAGAACAAGACACATGTCTAAATCTTGTCTAACATGTAAAATTATATTCCATTTGTGCACTCCAACTTTCAGACATAATTTCTTGTGTTAAAAATGCAAATGAATATAGAATTTTCAAAATAAATTATCACTCATACTCACAAGAAACTCCACTGTAAAATATATGCATTAATTAAATTACATTATCCAGAAATTCAATGCATTCTAAGCAATCCCTGTTTAATGATCTGGTATAAACTATTAAAATCACCTGTTTCAGAATGATGACATTCTTATATGGAGAGACATTCTTGGTGAAGTAGTTTCTATAAACTGTGACTTCCTGATAAGGGCTGCTTTGTCTACCTTCCACATAAAGAGCAGGATTGTTTCTGTTGCTGGTGAACAAGTTGTTATGAATCCAGCCTTTAAGTGCTGTAGCTGAGCCACCAGAGTCCGCATGTATGGACAATCCTCCCTCATTGCCCCAAACCAAATTGTTCTGCAACATGAACATGAGACTTGGTAAGAACTATTTCTAACTAACTATACAGTGTAGGATATATCTTAAAAAGCTGATAGTTCTTCAAATGAACAAGAAATTCCCCGCTAGTGCAGCAGGACCCAGAGGTTTATCATCATGTTCACAAAAGCTTTCAATTGGACCACATCCTAAGAAAATTCAGTCACACTGTCACACTATAATTTTCTAAGAGCCATTTCAGTATTATCCCTCCATCTACAACAAGGTTTTAAAAATAATCTTTTACCTTAACCAGATTGATACACAGATTTCTCACTTAACCATGTGTAATATACACAGGGCAGTCAAAAAGTTCCTGGAATTCCCCTGCAGACAGAGAACGAGCGATAAGATAATGCACACACTGTTGTGGAGGGGAGCTCAGCATGTCTGCTCACAGGTGCAACAGGTCTGAGCAGGTTTCAGTGTGCAGTGTCATTACTGTTCCATTTGAATTAGATGTGAGTGTTGGTCATTCGGCACAATGTCACAGTTCGAACAGCGTGCAAACATCAAGTTCATGTGCAAATTGGGAAAATCTGCTTCAGAGATTCAATCGGCCCTTAAGCAAGTTTATGGTGTTACTGCACTAAAGAAATCCGCAGTTTACGACTGGTTTTCCCGGTTTAAGAATGGGCAGGAGATGTCAGAGGATGACCAGCGCAGCGGGAGACCTTCAGCATCCAGAACCGAAAAAATGACTGGAAAAGTGCGACAACTGATTCGATGTGCTCAAAGAAGGACCATCGCGAAGTTGGAGCAAGAAGTTGGTATCTCTCACAGATCCATTCATGCCATTTTGTCTGATGATTTGAAGATGAGACACATCAGTGCAAAGTTTGTTCCGAGGCAGCTGACCACGGATCAGATGGAATGTCGCATGATGGTCACTGGCGATCTGTTTGACAAAAGTACACAGGATCCAACATTTCTCAAAAAGATCGTCCCTGGTGATGAGTCATGGGTGTTCGCCTATGAACCAGAGACAAAGATGCAGTCGTCGGAGTGTCACACAGCATCGTCTCCTCAGCCAAAAAATCATGTCTCGTTAGATCCAAAGACAAAGTGATGCTCATTGCATTCTTTGACATCGACTGTTTGGTGAACCATGAGTTCGTACTGGACAGACTGTTACTGGCCATTTCTACATGCAAGTTTTGCAGAGGTTGCGCAATGCGGTTCGGAGGAAGCGTCACGACAAGTGGCAGGGACAGTGGTTTCTGCATCATGATAACGCACCGAGCCACACATCACTTGTTGTGCAGCAATTCCTCGCCAAGAAAAACATTCCTGTCATCATTCAACCACCGTACTCTCTGGATCTCGCTCTGAGTGACTTTTGGCTGTTCCCTACTCTGAAAATGGGAATCAAGGGGACACGTTTCGCAACCATGGAGGACATTAAATTGAATGTGATGGCTGAGCTCCACAAGATTCCAAAAGAAGCCTTCCACCACTGCTTCCAACAATGGCAGGATCGATGGAGCAAGTGTGTGTGCACGCACGAGGGTCCTACTTTGAAGGTTGCTATACCGCCATTCTGGGAACTTTTTCACTACCCCTCGTACATGCTCATAACAAAAGAGAATATCTTAAGCAATTGAGATAAGGACCCTCTAACATGCAGTTAATTTATTTAATTTCAAACACCTCTGTACCTAAGGTTTATCAGTTCATATGTCATGCAAAGATGATGCTTCAATTGCAGAGGTTATACAGTATCAATTGAGATTAGATAATGAATAATGCATAGGTAAGAATTTCATGGGCTTATTTTATGCAATTTTTGAGGTACTGAGGAAAAGCCATAAAAGGCAACAGTGAGGGTAGCCAGTGAACCAGATGACATTTAAACTGAGTACCTCCCAGATACATCAGTGTATATCTAAGATAATATGTAATGGATGTAAAGACAACAAAAACCTCTGTATTTGCTTGAAGGCATTCTGAACAGATACATTTAGTTTCCCAACAAACATTTCAGAATTCATTTTACCCTGAAGTACACGCTCTGAGTGTTCTGAATGTCCATATCAATAGCTGCGTGGCAAGTGGTAAAGTTTCCATAGAGTTTCCTGCAGTTGTTTTTAAACTGGTTCCACTCCATTGTCACAGTTGGATTAACTTCTCCTGCACTTGCATAGTTGATTGCACCCTGTTGATTATTTGCTAACAGGGAGTATGAGATGTTGTGCTGCACATCACGATCTGGACAGAAAATCAAATTTATATAATAATTATATTTCAGATTTCACGTGTAATGAATGATGTTATTGTTATTGTTATTAAATAACTCCACAAATCCTGTACAGGGGCTTTAGCACCCATAGGATATAGAGCTAGTCAAACTTATACAATCTCATATAAAACATAAAAAGATACATGGTGTAACATTAAATCAAGCCATATCATAACAACATAGATTCATACATTGTTAGAAATACAACCTTTTACTTCTTACTACTCCAAGTAGTATTGTATTTGTATTTGTAATTTAACAACGCTTATTAAAATGTATTATTTACATGGAATTATATGGTATGATCATTCTGAATGATGAATTGAAATGAGGGTGGAATTGGCCATGGCATATTTTAAGGCATATCTGCCTGAAGCAGCCGAGGGAAACTTGAAATTGGAATGTTGTACATGAAGCAAGAGTATTAACAATTGAACTCCAACTTCTAGGACTACGTGCATTTATCTAGGTCCCATACAGCATGACTGTCTGAATGCTGATTGATACACAGTTTATGTAATGGTGCCTTTGAAATGCGTTGAAATGTTATTTTGAGGTTCTGCATCTATATTTTCTGTAGGAATTCATATAAATCTCAAAAATTGCAGTCAGGAGAATGCATTCCCAGGCCAAGAATCAAATATGAGATCTCACAAATAAAAAGCCTTTACAGGATAAGTATAGTAATAAAAATGTCTGAAGATGCGATCCATTCATGACTTAACATCAGAATTGTTCAAATTTTTGCATGCTCTTCATGTTTAATGTCTGTGCTTCTCATTAGATATTTGACAAACTGAAAAAGCAAAATGAAATTATAGAAATTAGTGAGCTTACTTTTAGGTAACAATTTGTGACTTTCAATATTTAAGACAATTTAAAAATACAACATGCCATGAACCTAACCTTACACCATTGCTTTCATGACAGGGAAGATTGTTTCAATCATCCATCTACCTCTCACATTTAACATCCTGAACTGCAGTCTGTGATATTTATATTAAATTTTATTCCAGTTAAAAGGAGTGACAGTAATAGAAATGAGACTAAACAGAGGACAGATGTATATGTATGGTACACACAGTTACAACAAAGACTGTATTACACTTCACAAACATTCTTTTATATTTTGTATCATATTTTTCTGTTCATAATTCAATAGTGTCCCCGTATTAAAAAAAAACATTAACACACATCCAAAACAAAGATGAGGTGATTATTTCACAAGTTACAGAAGATGTATTTTTAATACAAAACAATCAATAGATGGTATGCAGGAAGAGCGAGTACTGCTTTTTATCTACCTTTTGTTTTATAAATTTCAAATAAAAAATAGCTCAACCATAAATCTATAATCAAAACAATGCATCACAATCTTTAAAAGACAAAAAAAAAACTTAAGACTGGGGAATGCATCTGGGAATTTAAATCCTAGCGGTGAAGGGATTAAACAAAGTATAATAAGTCATTCTCCACATATTTGATTCAGCTTCAACTGACAATAAGTAAATCTGAAATTACTACAAAGGATAAAGGTATATACAGTATCTGAAACAATATTCTGCCACTTCTTACTCACTACATCTGGTCCTCAGCAGCAGCCTTATCAGACAATAAATCACAAAATAAGATGTCATGATATCAGTATCAATGTAAATTCTTTGGAAGTTTCAAATGATGAGTGAAAAAGTGTACATGCTTTATAAATGTAGCCTTTTTTAGTTTGTACACCTGACTATCCTTGATGTTAATTTATTGTATATATAATTATACTGCTGCAAAACTAATCACACTACAGATTCACTGCATAATGGCAGAAATTATCATCCCTTGCAATTCATTAAAATACAATATAAGTCAGTCTACAGAATGTTGCAAAGCTGAAGATGTTAATGAGACCTGCATTGTATGTAATGTCTATATTCTGTGTAATGAGCTGTATGTGAGAGAACAGAAAACTGAGCTGAGATCACATAAAGATGATATAAAGAGTACTATCTCCTTGGATATAATGATAATGACTTTTCATATGATATTGGTAAACTTTTAACAGACTATATGGCAACAAATCCTAGAATAGTGTACATGTCTTAGAGTAATCCTATTTTGACAGATATGAATAATAATTAAGCACATTCAGCAGCTTCTATTTCTAATTCTCAATGGCACATCTTAGTATTTTCAAAGATATGATATGTTAGAAGGATGGAAAACTGTCCATAATACATACAATCAAGTGCTTTGTACACAATAATGACAATCCAATGTAACCCTTCCTACGATTGTGCAGAACTTACTAAACCCAATGGCTGAGATTGGAAGTGTGACAATCTCAGCAATGAAGCCATGGTAGCTGCTGGCTCCAGTTGCAAACAGCTTCACACTGAGACTTGGCCCTTTTGTGCGGAACAGTCGCCTTTCATTATGACTCTCAACATCGATATTGGCAATTATCTTACTGGTTACATTGTAAATGTCTCCATCATACAGTGTGATACTGTCTGGCTTTCCTGGCTTCTTAGTGGAGTTGAACAGGTTGAACTGCAGAAGCCTGGAAACACATTAAGCGTATCAGCTGCTAATAAATGAACTGAAAGTGTGACAGAGATCAAGTATTTGGACACAATAATAATAAATTATAGCAATAAAAAGGACAAAGAGTTCTGAGCAGAACTCATGTGAGAAGAATATTGGATAAAATTTTGTATGAATAAAATGTTGTATGAAATTGATAGGCATGACATCCGATGATAATTACTACAGTCAGTTTTATCACCCTTCTTGTAAGTTGGTATAGTAATGGACTCCTTCCACTAATATGGCAATTCTTCATTACTGTAAACAGAATGAATGAGTTTATGGATTTCAGACTGCATGTTTTACCTCCTGTTTGAATCAGTTCTGCTAGAATTTGACCACTACCTAACAATTTATGCACTTCCAAATTTTCAATAGCAATTCCAACATCAAAAGGGCTAGGATCAGGTACTAACAACTCAGCTGTATGTACTTCTATCTGCCTAACATCATTGATCTTAGGTACATTCAGTAACTGAGAGAAGCAGTTCTTCCACCTATTCAAAATGTTGTGGGAATCAGCAAGCAGATCACAACTCATATCCTTCATTAAGTTACTTTATGCTGGTAACCCTTCTTAAGTACATTTATTCCTCTATACAGGCCTCTAATGTTCTTGTTCTTACTCTTCGTTGCAAGCTAATTATGTTTTTCTTTCAGATATTCCCTCTTTTTATTCCAGAAATGCCTGCTTGTTTCACATCTTGTATTCTTCAAGTTATTCCTATTTATGTGGCTTGGATCCTGTAGCCACTGCAATTTGGCTTGTTTCCTATAATTTTATAGTTTTGAACATCCTTTGTCAAACCATGGCTTATGCTTCTTCAATTCATAACACTGTAGACTCTCTTTTTTACTCACATTCTTACATTCTCTCCAAAGGTTCCCCAAGCTCTATTAATATGCACATCATTGGCTAAGTTTTCCAGAGCTGCACACCTATTTGAGATTTCAACTTGATTCTGTATTTTACCCTCTACCTTGTTTAATTTCCTGAGATTTAACTTCTCCACATGAAGTCTATGCATTGTTTTTTACTCAGCCCCCATCTCTCCTAAATTTTGACACCACTGCGTTGTGGTCAGTATCACCATCTGCTCCCCTGAATGATCAGACATCGAGTACACTTGAATGCAGTCTCCTATCCATCAAAACATGGTCAATTTGATTGTTTAGCCTTTCCATCACAAACTGTCCAAGTAAATTTATGAATGTTACAATGTGGGAATGTTGTACTTTTGACAATCAGATTTTGGATGTGGAAGTGTTTACTACACTAACTCCACCATCATAACTAATGTCATGTAAATTCTCATTCCCAATTATTGGTTTGGAAATGCCTTCCCTACCTACTTTGGCATTGAAATCTCCTAACAAAATTTTCATATAGTATTTAGGGAATTGGGAAATTTATCAAATACATGTTTTAGTTCCACGATCTATAATTTCCTCCTCCATATTCTTATGCTTCTTCATGCTTCCTCGCTTTAGAACTTCTCTGCTAGAACCTGCCTGCAATTACAGCTGAGTCAGATATTTCAGAACTAATATTTAATTAAACATCAAAGGTAATGGTAAAGTCAAACCTAAATTTAAACACATGAGTAAAAATTATGCATTAACAAAAGAGAAAAAAGCAATTATCCATCTAATTAAATTTGGTTAGGTTTGGTCTTGTCTGATGTCAAAGAAAAAAATTATATTTGATACACACACCTGAAACCAAATGGTTTCGTGTGGTAAACACTGTTGAAGATCTTAATGCAGTTGACAGGACTGTTGTCATATTTGTAATAGATTAGTACACGTTCCTCCAGAGTGATCAGTTTGGTTGTGTCACAGATGTCAATCATACTAAATATATGGTAGGGAATGTGAATCTCTTGCAGTGGGGTGAAGGAACTCTCACTGGACTCTCGTCCCTCACCAGTGAGAGATACAGCTGAGATCCCGACGCCCAGAGTGGATTCAATGCTGCAACAGAAAAGATACAACAGCTGTTCAGCTTAATATACAAGTGTTCAGTTTTAATTATACACTTTATATATATAAAATATGACAAATTTGTAAAAACTTACTGTAATGAATCAGAATGTTTGACATGTTAACACTGAAGAAGTGACAAAGGGCATAACATTCTCACCATCAATAGTTACCATTGTAACGGTTGGAACAGTGGGTATAATTTGGAAGATAATATTAAAATTAATATCAGATAGTATGGGCATGAAGGGTATGAAGGGCATGGAGGTTGACTGGATTCAACAGGCTGAGGACAGCAAAAAACAATGGCAAAACTTTGTAACCATTGTGATAAAAATTGAGATTCCACATGAAAAAAGTAATGATCACTTTATTCATTCTAAACAGCTCAAGAAATCCTATACTTGCATTTAGTTAGATACTTTATTAATCAGTCCATTAGTTACAGATGAATTAGTAACAAAAATAGAAATGGGCTGAAACAGGAAATCTAAGAACTTTAACATATGAAGATGATATCCTGCTACAGGTAAGACTGGAAAGTAAGATATCTAATGATGCAAAAGTCTAGAATAACCTTCAAATTTGTAAATCAGTTTCAATGAAAATGAAAGAAGAACTGACCAAAAGGAAGCAGACATTCAAAAAATAAAACTGATAACAGCACTTTAAAAAAGAAAACTGAAAGCTTTCTGATTTTTGTAAAGAAATTTCACCAGCTACAAAAATCAAAACAGATGTTACTGAAATTTATGAAATAATAAGGAGACCCAGCACACTCACTGTTGGCAAGCACTTAAATAAAGGAACTGAATCAAATTGAATTGAATAATATTTTATTTTCAGCAGTTTCTACATCTTATAAATGACCTACAGATATTTCTTGAAGAGTTAATTAATTTATATAGAGGAATCTAGCTCACACCTAAAAGCCAACAGATTAAATTCTTATAACCATAATATTACCCATTGTTTTTTGTAGGTGTAACATTTGGTCTCTCAACCTAAGCTAAGAAAACTGAAGAGTGTCTGAGAATATGGTGCTGAAGAGAATATTTAAACCCAAGCGGGATGAAGTAAATTGTATAACAAAGGGCCTCGAAATCATTAGGAAGCTTTTGACTAAAAGAGTGACACGGCCGCACCAGAGCTCAAGCAGTTAGTCGCTGGCTTCCCACCATGGTGGCCTGGGTTCAATCCCAGGTCTGGTCAAGTGGGATTTCTGGTGGACAAAGTGGCGCTGGGGCAGGTTTTCTCTGAGTACTTCGCTGCCAATCTTCATTTCACCAGTTGCTCCACAATCACCCTCACCTATCATCTGGGGCTGGTACAATAGGCCAGAAGTGGCCACAGTACAAGGGACTTAGTCCCACCCCACTAACATTAGTAAAAAAAAATAAGAGATTGACAATTGGCTCCACAAAAAGAACTTTTCTTGAGGGAGTTAGTCAAAAACAAATTGGAAATGGTAGTGTAGGCTGCAGCAGTAAAAATCTTATCATGAATTGTACCTATTGAACTGAAGGCATGTGTTGTCCAGTGGTGAGATGAGGTTGATACCATCAGAAGCACACAATGTGATGTTCATATTGGAGATAGCTGGTGAACGGGAAATGATTTGAACAGCTGGAGACTTTTCATTATGAAGAATTCCGGCTCCTGTCACATTAACATATTCAATCACAGACTCTACCCGATGAGCTGTCTGGTGGGTCACTACATCATGGATACGATGTTCATACAAATTCTGTTCAAATTCCCCATCAGCAAACCTGCAGAAAAATATACAAAGATGCAAATATGTTCTATTCTATAGACAATACAGGAACCTTATACCAAATCTAGTTATCTTAGCAACAATTCTGTCAATGAGGTAGCACATGGGTCGAGATTAAACTTAATGGATGTTTTCATAATTATTCCCAGATGGATGTACTATCAAACCTAGGAACTTATTTTTTTAATTTGGTCTAAAGATGTATCTGTAAGGAGTAAACCTTGAATTTATAATTGACTCGTTGGAAGCTAGACTCCAAATAAATGGTATTTTAAAGTTATCTCCACAATTTCAACAAAACTAAAAAGTCACTTAACACAGTGGCATTCAGCATTGTTCTGTTTACCTTACTGCTTCCAATACAAATTTGTAGATTCAATTACATTAATTGCAAAACATTACATAATGTGAACACATAATAGCTGTATCTGTAAGTCACACCATCTGCCCCTTCACATGTTTCAACTCTGAAAATAGTAAAATGTTTTTTGAAAACATTATATGCTGGGGCTCAAGTGTGTAAATAGACAACTGAATTTTGTTACACACTTCTCAATCATGTATGCTGTTCTTTATGTGAAGTTCAGGGTGCACTTCATAAAATTTCCTAAAAACAATTCACTGTACAAAAGATCACTATATGACATAAAATACAGATCTGATTAGTATCTATAAGTTTTGTTTCTAACATATTTTTTGATGTGGTGAACATGTAGCAAAATGCAATGAAAAATATGAGTAATATCTGATGGTGTGTGCTGTGAAATCTGTAATAAGATTACCTTTGCAGCAACAAGTCTGTATCTGCAATAAATGAACATCAAGGCCAGGAAATGGAAAAATTCTGTACTCCAGTGAGTCAAAAGTTCCCCCCTTTTTCATTATTCTGTCTGTTGGATGTGCTGCAGTTCAAGAGGTGCATACTGTAAAGGGCTGACATTAGCTCACAGAGCAAAGGAGTAGGAGACTGTGCCCACTGAAAACTCTATTCTGAAAAGCAGTACATATTTTAGCTATTTCATTATGGTCAATATATTTTGGGTGCTTAAAGAAGGGAATGTACTATTATTGGAATAAATATAATACCAAACCCTATATGGAAATAAAATTGCAGGAGTATGTTATACATTCAAATTCTCATACTTGCCATAAATTAATAAATAACTCGCTTTTGGTATATTTTCATACAGCGTATTTAGGTCAGAAATCGTGAAAGGAAGAAATTGCTTGAGATAAATACCAGTACATGGAAAAATATAGGGTATTAACATTTCCAGACCCAGGTGTATGAAGATTGAACAGCCCATACAGCATGGCCATTTTGCAAAGACTCTGGTAGTTCAGCATCCTCTGTTATGGTGTGGGGGGGGGCAAGAACAGAAATATCTTCGTAACATATAGAACAGCAGACCTCGACATTTCACGTCTTCCATCCCACGGGTTATTTTGTCAAGAAAGAAGCTGTCCCACTGGTTGATAGACACTCATCTAAAATTTTATAAGACTAGATTTGTGCTTACTCTAGAGTCATAAAATTAACTGTCGCACAAACTTCCATTACGAAATCATTTTGTTTTTTATTTCCTTTTATACACTACGTGTCTTGACTGTAAATAGTCATCACTAGATGATGTACACAAGTCAACCAAATATATGTAGACTGCAAATACAATTTGTTAAAATGTGAAGATGTATAAACAAGTAATTAAAATAATAAAAATCATATAAGACCTGACTTAATTTCACAAAGGCATGAGTATACTAATGACAGTGTTTGTTAAAATATGAGTATTCTACAACAAACAGAGTTGTATGTGTACTATTATTTTGAATTTCCAATGTAACTTGACACTTCACACTGTTATATTAAAATTTTCTAGTTTGTATACAGAATTATTGGCCAGTCCAAGATAAATTACAACTCCAAGTTGTACTGACTGCTTTTATGTTTTGCATCCTGCTGTGTATAAATATTTAGCGGGTTTATACCATCACATTATGAACAAAGCATAGTTTGGCAGCACAAAAACCCTAAATCAAAGTTTTACATTATTTGTTATGCATGGGTACTTGGAATAATCTTGTATACCATCCTGATTCATTATTACTTTAACCACATTTTTATCTTCTTCTTCTTCTACGGCGCAACAGCCCAATGTCGGGCCTTGGCCTCCCTAACCACATTTTTATACACCTCCATATTTTAACAAATCTAAACTGCCACGCCATAGCTCAAGTGGTTAGTCACTAGCTTCCCACTGCAGCAGCCCGGGTTCAATCCCGGGTCTCGTCAAGTGGGATTTGTGGTGGACAAAGTGGCGCTGGGGCAGGTTTTCTCCGAGTACTTCGGTTTCCCCTGCCAATCTTCATTCCACCAACTGCTCCACAATCACCCTCACCTATCATCTGGGGCTGATACAATAGGCCAGAAGTGGCCACACTACAAGGGACTTAGTCCCACCCCACTAGGAATAAAAAAAATTAACAAATCTGTATTTGCAGTCTACATATTGTCATATGTAGGGGATGTGCTTGACTTATATTGGATTGAATGATTGGATTTATTGACATCTTATACACTCAATTTGTAACTACAATTAACTCTAGTGTTATCACTATTTCCACACTTTACAGTTCACTGTTACACCCACTAGTGTCCTCAGTCTTTACTGGTTGCATCCTGGCAGTCTCAATGTCACTGCAGCACACTATGAAGTCTTCTTTGCACAGCCTAATTCCTTTCTTGCCAATTATTCTCAATTATTCTGTCAGCTGCCAACTCCAGAGACTCTCTCAATTCTCTGGTGAAACAGCCAACTGCGGAACTCTACTGCCTTAAACAATTTTATTTGCTTTTTTATAACCCCTCAGCATAGACCGCAGCATAGAAAACAAAGCTCTTCTATCATTGTGTGAATTCATCTCCACAGAAACATGCTTACCCAGTTGCTCCATAACAATGGCTATACTCGTACACATCACGTCTTGTATCGTGACATGTGGTCATTACCTAGCAACGGCTGTTTCTCTGCCTCCACAGTTCTTGCTTTGAGCAAATACACCACAATATATTTGGTTGACTTATGTGCATCATCTGACCACTTATGGTCAGAACATGTAGTATATACTCGTAGTAAGAAATAAAAAGCAAAACGTTTTATTCTTAATGTAAGTTTGTGTGATAGTTAATCTTATGAATGATTCAGAACATAATACAGCTTATGTTAACCCAAATTGTTACATTTATCAACACCGACAGAAAATTTCAAAGTAAAATACATAATGCATATTATGATTCCAGGCAGTGCAACATGTTTATAAATATCATATTACAGTTCCCAGCATCAATGTGCTAAAAAGGACCTTGCAGAAACAGGGAGTCAAGATATGGTTCAGAGGGGAAATGGAATATTGTTTGGTTACAGTACCTGATCCCTCCCCAGTAATCTTGTCCTGCAGGCAGATTTCTCTCACCACAGTGTACAAATACAAATTTGCTGTCCCACTCACACCTATGTCTGTGGCCATACAGCTGTCCATTGAGACGGACTGGACAGTCTTCCAACCTTGATTCATCACCTAGAAATTATATGAAAATGATATTAATACAAAAAAAACATCATGTTTAGGTGTATACCAGTACTATCTTACCTTAAATACTCATAAATTATTCAAAACTTCTAAATTACAGCCAATTTTCCATTATTTAATTCATTTATTGATTTATAAGTTAATTAACATTGCTATATCATCTGTAACTGTAATTATTAATGAATATGATGTGTGGATAATACTGAATAGTGAATTGCAAGAGATGTTGGAGGGAATGTTTATAGTCTATATTAATGTATTTTCTATGCATTAGCTTCAGAGGAATGAAAAAAAATTAAAAAATTGTACTTATGACAATTGACATCCTTATCAATACCCTACTCATGCTATTATTCAAGGCAGATGCAAGTGTAATTCACACACATTGATTCATGTACAGTAATCCGCCCAGTTGCCTATTTAAACACAATGTAAACCACTTTGAACAACCCATTTAAAAGAATTATAAACATACCTCTGAGAAGGGATATGGACTGTGTAGACATTTTACAAATCGCTTGCACTATACACAAACGGACAGATTTATCCATCTACTTTTTATTTATTTATTTATTCATTCATTCATTCACTTATTTTACACACAAATTTTTCAATGTCACATACATTTAATCATTCTCGCCCTAAGGTTGGGAATGTGTAGCACTCAGATAAACATTCTGGGTTCAGAATCTTGTTTCAATTTACCTTAAAGTTGAAGAGAAATGATAAAAAATATTATCTTAGTTTCCTAGAAATCTGGAATAGCATACAATATAAAATAACAGCATATGTTATGAAGTACAGATTAATATATATATCACACCATACTTTCGAGGAATCCTGTGCAATACTGACAAAATACAAAAAATTATAATTCATAATTCTCTGTTATATAGAAGAAGCGGATGTATTTTCGTTAATTTTGATTGTGAATTATTTACATCATGTCATAAAAATATATTATACGTAAGATGTAAATTAAAGATTTGTAAGATGTAAATTGTTGAATCATGAGCATAAATAGTCAATACACATCCATTAAATGAGAATAAAGTATTCCATTTGTTCTGAATAATTACCCTATCTCTTTCTTATTTAGCAATTACATTTCTGACTGCTTCTGCAATGCTTCCATAATATCTTGTACAAAATAAAAATAAATAATCCATCCATGAAAAACTAAAGGTTTATACACAAATGGCAGTATGTAATGTAGTTAGTCAGTAAAATAAGGTTGTAAGTATTAACTAACTACCATACCCATTCTTCACCCCGGTTTTTTATTTCTCAATACACTGTACTGATATAATGAAACTGTATATTTTTTATAACACACATATTTAGTAAACTATTACTTACTCTTAAAACTACAATTAAATTACATTAATCTTCCATGTGTTTCTCTAACAAACTTGATAAATATAAACTATTTTTAATAACAACAGGAAATTTTAACCTCTTAACTGACACACGGAGGTTGGTGTGTTATTAAAAAAACAAAGAATTATTCATAAATGTCATTAAGTTCAGATTCTAAAAATGAAAGGCTGTGACATCACACATCCCTTGTGTTATTGCTAATCACATTGTCACATTGTGATGAGGCTTGTATATTCCAAATAGAGTAAACTCCTGCTTATCCTGCATCCAAGCATCCAGAATTCTCACAAAATTGGAAAAATTTTTAGGAAAATTTTGCCTTTTTATAAAGTTGCTTCAAAAGTAGAGTTGCAATGTTGATACATTCACCCACCATATAGTAGTTCTCCAGCCAACAGCAGAAGCGCTGTCCATCATCTTTCTTCACAAAGATGCCATTAGAGCAGAGGCTAGTTTATAGTCTAATCACATTACAGTAAATTCAAAATTTTCACCCATCAACCACTGAAGTCACCTAAGATGATTTCCACACAAGAACTAAAGTGAAAACACGATTTTTAAACAAAATTTAAGTATGCAAAGGATCAAAAAAGAGTGCAAATCCATGAAAATTTGGTTTCTGTAAATTTATTTCACACAAATGGCCAATTATTGTAACAAGAATATCTCATTCATATGCATGTCAGATAACGAGGAGTTTACTTTGATCACTTTTTGCATTAAACCCCAGAGAGTCACATAGTAATGAAACAGTGGTAGTGACTGCACATTCAATGCATGAACTACATATGGCCTTCTTGGAACCATCAGACAAATAGAAACAATGAAAAAAAGGAGACAGAAGGATCTTACATTATTGATATCAGTCATCATTCAAGCTTATACAAAAATATAATTAGTCTGTGAAATGTTACCTGTGCATTGAAATGGTTCAGGCCAAGACCATATCCGAGACAAGGAGTTCGGATGATATTCCACTCTTGTACCATGATCCATGTAAACATTAAGTGAATCAAAACCGAGTTCTCGACATACAACTTGAGCATTGCGTTCAGTAAAGCGATCATCACACAGCGGTACCCACTGCAATGTTGTATGGTTGTAATATTCAAGAAAACCTTTGTTAATTACTCTAGATCCTGCAGGAAACAATAAAAAAAAATATTCCTTTATTAATTCATGTTCATCCATGTTCTACACCCTTTGAACTCACCCTATCCTGATAATGTCTGTACAGTTAATTTTAATTTCCTTTCCCATATTTCATGTTAAGCATAGCAGGTGAACTTAATTTTACTATGTTCTACTGTGTTAGATACAGCAAAGGGATACAAGATTAATTAATCTGATAAAAATTCTGTCAGAATATTAATTACACAACCAATATTGAATTAATTTAGCCCACAGCTTCGGATATGTATTTACTCTAACATTTTTAACAAATAATCAGATATATGCCGATAATGTAATGGTATTAAAATCATGCCAGTACATCCAACAAACATCAAATTAACTTAGATTATTACTTGTAGATTCATTTTATCTTAACTTTCTAACAAATAACTAGATCAAATTTTAGAATGCTCTGTTACTCAAAAAAGAATATTATTATGCTGGTCATGTGACATTTCGAGTTAGGAGCACTAGCCCTACTGAAATTAAGATGCAGAAATTTTGTATGATAATAGACCCATGAAAACTGAATGGCACTGAATGGCAAATTACCTAAGTATGAAAAAATGACATAACTACACGTACATTTTTTGTTACACTCTTCTCTTGATACCATGCTGCAGAAGGCATAGGTCAAAAAGGCTAAACCATGGAAACTACCTGTGTGGTATAATCTTTCAGGATTATAGAATGGACCATGCCAGTGGAGATTGTGATTTTAAAGATTCATGAAATGGTTTATTATTATGATGAATGTATCCTTCTTTTTTTGTGCATTGTTCATTTTCCATTTTTGAGGTAGACAAAAAAGAAGTCATCAGAAGAAGACAGAGATAGTAATACTCCCTAGTCATTGATGAGTGACTTCATACAATCATGACCCAATGCCCGGCAAATATGTTCTCTTTATTTCTTATGTAATTCACTATAGTTCCAAGCACACAATTCTGCATTTAACTTACTTTTAAATTTCGTTATACAGTAAACTATGAAAACAGTCCACTCACCAAATTCATGATCATAAGAGTCAGACTGTGTTGTGCAATTTCTGCCAGTGCAGAGACGAACTGATTCACTAACAGGTTCAAATGGCAATGCATGTCTGCGATGTATAACCTTGTTGTCTTCTAGAGATGCACTTGATGTTATAGGATGCATTATTATCTCTTGGCCCCGTACCCCCTGTGCCTTCAACACTCCCAGCACTAGGATGCCAACATTTGGAGCAAACTCCATCACAACCCCAGGTCTTATTGTTAAGGTCGCCTGTTGGACAGAACAGTATGTCTGCAGTGCAAGCACAATTTGTCAGTTGTTATCATAAAGTACAATAGTTTCCCTTTGGCATACCTGAGTTACAGTCCTTCAAAGTATCTGAAATGTATGCCTTTTCCTAGGATCATTTAACAATGTAGTAAGTGATAAGTTTAGTATTTATTATAAAAGATAAAACAATTCCATCCAGTGTGACTTGTGAAGTTTTTCTTATTTCAATTCTTAATGCCTTATTTTGTTTGTATATATGACATTTGTATATATGTAACCCATATCATGTTTTGCCAACATTTTGGTATATTTAGCAATGATATACATAGATTATACATAACATCAAATGACAAGATGAATATGAACTGAAGTGTGTTAAGGATGTGATAATATACTTACCTGGGGTATCATCCAGGAATTGCCTGGACAAAATGAGGACATAAAAACATATCAGAATAAATTATCTCTAAGCTAAGAGTAAACCAAGGATATCCCTAACATAATGAAAAAGTTTTAACCACTGCACTACAGAGGAATGTCCTCATAAACAGTGAATTCTACATAAAAATGATTTTAAGAAATTTTAACATTCCTGGAACAAGTCTAATAATACATTTCTCTTATAATCAAGTTTTTCTGCTTCCTCCTCTCTACAGAACTTGCTGGTATTTCACTCAGCCCAATAAATGAACAACTCATAAACCAAAAGGCTTCTCACCCCAGGCATAACAGTGATGTCAGAACGAATGATGTACGGACTGCTACGTTCATAGAGAGTCAGTGACTCCTTGAGACGCCCACCAAGATTATCTTGGTCAATGATCATGGGCTCCTCCCATGACACTGACATGGAAGAATCGAATGCATCTTCTATCAGATATGGCCTAGAGTAAGAAGTGATACACACATTTACAGTTATTTATTTCACAAACTCAAATTAAAATTACCAGAACCACCGAGTATTTTTACATCTGTCTATACAACAAATTCTTATATAAATATACACATATATATATATATATATACATAGATTATTTACATTAAAATCTTAAAATCTTGGAAACACCTGTTCGGCTCTATTGGGTCATCATCAGTTCATCATTATCTGATGATGACCTAATAAGGGTTGAAGCATGTTGTGTTTTAAAATTTTAAAATTCTAATGTAAATAATCTATATTTACATATTTATATAAGAAACTGCTGTAAAGACAGATGTAAAAATACTCAATGTTCATGACACACATTATATTACATTATATATTAACAATGGCACCTTCTTCAAGTACAATCCCATTTACAACAAATAATCACATATTTTTTACAATAACAGTCAGTTCAGGGAAATCCTATTCTCCAATTTACAGTTTGTCTACATAACACCCTCTGGCTTAACTCACCTGAATGTAGCTATAGCATGGTTGTTCCAGTCATCAAAATCAAATATTTTCTTCTTGATGTCACTGACATTACCAGAACCCCACCAGTTCTCCGCAACATTGATGGCAGTGTTAAGTTTAGCAGTCCGTATCCCTGCTATCAATTCATAATCCAAGCCATTATTTCCAAACAGGTTACGGTTCACATTCACCTTCTGAATTCCATGAAAGCCAATAACACATGATGGCGTACTGTAAACCTGTAGAATATGAAAACGATCAGACTGGAGATCAGGCATCAAACACATTACTTCATGGGTTCTGCGACAAGCACTGGAATATTGTCTTAGGTTGTGAGATTACCTACCTAGTTCTCACTACAATGAAATCCTCATTTGAAGTTACTTGGGGGGGGCAGTGGATTTTAAAACTAAACTGTGGGAATTCTTAAATGGAGGAAATTCAAAACTGAAATTATTGACCTGTAATCTTTAAAACTGATGAGAGAAAACCTTAAACTGAGGAATATTAAATGGAGCTTCCAATTATATGAGGTATGACGTTTTCATAACAGAGAAAATTCGTAGTGTCTTTTGGATTATGATGCCACATACTATTGTAGGTGGGAACATATGTTTTAGAGGAACACACCAACTACATCTTCGGGGCAGAAGTCCATTTCTATCTAGAAGGTCTTAATACAGTTCTCATTAATTCATAAACTGTGCTCAATCTAAAACCATCTTCATAAAATTTCTATGAGAAAGAAAATAATATTCAGCTGTATTCAAATTATGAGTGTAATTAAATTTGGCATGCTGATTACATAATAAAGTATGACATGTCTACAGTGAAAAGCTTAGCTGGAAGATCTTTCTGGTCATAAGAATATGCAGCGATCACAAATGCAAAATTAAGTCTAACAAGATCTGTTTAATACAGAAACATAAATGAGATACAAGATTTTAATGGAAATTAATCTGCAAGAATACTTATATTTTGTTCATCAAATTTTGTTTTGTACTGTTTCCTGAGATTCTTCTGAAAAAAAAAATATGTTTGGGAAAGAATGAAATCAACAAATTACCATATATGAAGAAGACTATAATGTGCTATTGGAAGGAGTATAAGAAAGGGAAATGGAAAATAGCACAACACTGAAAGGCGTATTACTCAATAACATTAGAGTGTACACATGTAGCATTACTTTCTGACAAGATTTGGATCATATATACTTAGGATTTTACTGTGGAATATTTCTTCTTATCCTATGTGCCTATATGAAACAATAATTTGTCCAGAAAAGTAGAATTTCAACTTAATTGATATTTTGTTATAAGCAGGTTTAATGTGACACCCATTCAAACCTGACAAGGAAGAGACATAGTTCACAGTTACCGCTACACTAGCCTGATCAGTCTTACCTGATGGAAGCCTCTGTTGAGACCAGCACTAAAGTGGTTGTCTTTAACTTCATTCTCATAGAACCTTGCATCCACTTCACCAAGGATTTCAGACTGACTGTCTGCTCTAAATTCAACCATATATATGCCAGTATTCCTTAGGATACGATTGTAAGCTATCCTCATGCGTTTTTCCATCCCTCTGATGGATACAAGACCACTCTTGCACTGATTGTCTTCAAACATGTTATGTGTTAAGTTGAGCTGTGCAAAATGTCCATCCACCACAAATCCAAACTGTTTATTGTTCCTCCATGTGTTATTCTTTATGTAGAGGGAATGTGTAAAGTTTTCATTGTATTGCCACACATAAGGGAGCGACACATCAAATCCGCCACCTTTATTCCGCTCAATTGAATTAGCTTGGAGGATCCAATGAAATAAGTTGTTTGAGCTACGAAGATCCCTAAAACACATTATTTTATTGTCAGTATTCTATCATATTTTGTTTACTCTAAAACTAGAAAACAGGACTGGAAAATTCTATTAAACCTAAACCCAGGAACAAACTACTGACCTAATCCTGAGCCAATTTAATCCAAAACACCTCCTCCCAACTTATTTCTCTAAGATCTATTTTAATGTTAGCTAACCCCATGTTTAAGTGCAGCAGATAAATTTCCAAGGAATGAAACTGTTTATTTCTTATTCAGAACTGGCACAGGAAAACACATGAGAGGAAATTAAATTAATAAATATAGTATATGTTTGCATCTGTATATGAGCATATATGCACGTGTGCACTTACATAAATCACAATACCCTTAATTAACTTTGCTTGGAAACACTAACAAAGTTCCATTAAGTCAGCTTTATTTATAATTTTTATCTTCTAACGTAGTTCTGCACAGTGCCATATTTTCATTAAATTCAATTTCTACATTTGGTAAGAAGTTTCAGTATAAACTAAGTTAACTTCACAGAGCAGAATTCTTCTTGTGAAGCTATTAATCTCTCATCTAGACAAGAAATTCCCTACCATTTATGAAACCCAAAAGTTTATTACCATGTTCAAAAGAACCTAACATTGAGCCCTGTCCTGATCTAGCTGAATCAAGTCTACTGACTCACATCCTACTTTTCTGTGATACATTTTAATAATATGCTCTCATCTATGCCTAATCTCCCATGTGACATATTTCTTTCAGTTTTTCCAACTAAAATTGTGTATACATTTCTCATATCTCCAATATAATCTGAATATCCTACCTATCACCTTTGATCTGACTGCCCAAATAATATTTAATGAAGAGGAGAAATTATGAAGCTCCTTACTGTGCACTTTGGTGATAATATTATTTACTTTCATGTGAGCTTTCTCCTTTAAAGTTTTAAAAACATAACTTTTTTAGGAAAAAAACATACCTGCTGAAATGAAATATCCCCCTTCCATTGTCAGTAATGAGGGAATTGTTAATCATTACTGTTATCTCTGATATATTTGAATGATAGACATCCCAGAAAGGGGAATGAACAAAAATGGCCTCCTCTGTGTTATATGAAATATCACAGCCAAACAATTGTATAGATTCATTTGACTTGCGCAAGAAATGTTCACCGATCTCATTTAAATACCTGAAACAAACATCAAATAGAAGAAATATCACAAAATAGACCGCTAGGTATTAAAAACTAACTAAAAATAACTAATAAATTATCTCATAGCATAACCTGAGAAATCAAACATTGCTAATACTGAAGCACATCACTGTACATGATCCTGAGCCAGTTGCATGCACTACCCATCCTCAAAACTCATGTTCTCAGGATCCATCCTGTTTCATTTTCAAGAAAATCAATGAAGCTGGGGATTATGTTGAATGAACACAATTTCAAAATAAATGAATCTGACAATATATGTGCAAACTCACAATAACAAAGTGTCATCAAAAGCAATTCATTAATTTCAAGATGTGACACTGGTGTGATTTCCCCATAATAAGTTAATTCCATGCATTTTTTTTCAAATATCACACAAAAACTGGAAAGCATGACTCATGTTACTGACACAAAATCGTATCCTACATTTCTTCTGTGGTGGTGATAAGGTGACTGGCATAGGCCTATCACAGACTTTTGAAATGAAAGGACTCAAACGATATAAAAATGCTCTTTGAATAAATTATAATTATTCAGCTGTTCTCCATTCTTGTGGAGCCCGAAGATTTACCACAGTCATCACAAATTGTGTTCATCATCTGTTTCTTTTGTCATTTGTTACCTGTGTTCTACATTCACTGATATATGAACAAAATGAGGAACATATATGACTCCATTCTTCTTCATGCAGTACATGAGTTTAATCACTGCTTTCGGTTCATAAACACAGATAGATAGTTTACTGCAGCTGGTGATACTAAGAGAGATAGTAGGGGAATGGAGGGGAAGAGATGGGGAGCAAATTCTGATCTTAATGTCCTGTAGCACATGAAATGAGTAATATTATTCAGTTTATAGGTTTAAAAGAACAATGATATTTTCCTGTGTTTTTAAGTGTATTTGCCTGATGATGGTTTCTTGAAAGCTGAAACATTTAGTAAAGTACTAACTTGAAACTACAAACATATATTATTAATTGTTGTTTTGTGACAGCTTTCAATAAAGAAACAATGATTTTGTTAAGAAGTCAGCTGATTGAGAAAAATGGTGCAGTTACAATTGATTTTAGTGGAGTAGTAGTCCTGCAGTTTTGTCAAATTAATTTCTTGAGAATAAACATCTACTGACCTATTATAGAAGGAAGCTCTGATGCCTTGTTTATTGCCTTTGATTCTGGAGTTTGTGACTGTAAGTGTTGGTATTGGACCTCCCACTATACGATTCTTGATGTCTTGAACTGGAGCTGACAACAGGACCAAATCATTAGAAAACATTAAATTCCACACAATTGAATGAAACCCGTTATACTTGTACTTATCTACAAAGGTTCATATATATTGTTATTCCATGTTACTTTGCTACTTTATGTTACAGCACTGTGTTATGGACTACAGAGAAAGTGAGAAGAAAGGACTTTAAATACGCAACCTAAGAGTCCAACATTGGAAGAAACACTAGTTGAAACCCAGAATACAGTATTATGGTCCTGTATTGAGAGAGCACAAAACCAGAGTTTTCCAGAGACAGCACTGAATAAATAAAGTGGTTAGACACAAACATCTCAACACAGAGACCCATGTTCAATTTCAGGGCAGTAAGCAGTAACTGTCTCTGGAATTAGGTAGTCTGTAACAAGTATGATTACTCTATTAATATTTTCAATTTCCCATCAATTTTGATGGGGCACACGGTAGTGTAGTTGGTTGAGGCACTATTCTACAACTTGGAAGGTCGCAGGTTCAAGTGCCAATGAGGTCATTGGATTTTTGCAATTGCCCTAATCCTTCCAGCCACACTATGGCCCTGGGGTCAACTCCGCTTCTAACAGAAATCAGTATCAGGAATATTCTTGGAATATTCTTGGGGGTAAAGGGCAGCAGGCACATAGGGCTGACAACCTTGCCACCATCTATGAGCCTATTGTCTAGAAAATGTAGGAACCTCAACATCTCACAATCTTATGGGCCTACATGGCCTGTTACAGGGATACCTTTACTTACTTACATCAATTTTGACGGGCTGTTCTTTGATTCTGTTCTAATAATAATCCGTCAAACATCTCTGTTTTAATGTTTAAGGTTAAATTAAAGAAAAATAAAACATGTATGACCCAGTGACATCGGAAATTTCTTCCTGTGCACAGATTCCATATTCCAGTTCCTTTACCTCAAGGAAAGAGCTCTTGATTGGACATGAAGCTCCAGAGACTTCACAATCAGTCAGATAATACAGTAAAGAACGAGATTCCTGTAAAAAAAAAAGTAAAGCTATCCCTATACCAGGCCATGAAGGCCCGTAGGGTTGTGAGACATTGAGGGTCCCACATTATCTAGACAATCAGCTCAAAGATGGCGGTAAGTTTGTCAGCCTTATGCACCGGCCGCACTTTGCTCCCAGGAAAATTATTTAATTAATTCCTGGTAATCATTTCTGTTAGAGGCTGAGTCGACCCCAGGGCCATAGTGCGGCTGGAAGGATTAGGTCAATTGAAAAAAAATCCAATGACCTCATCGGGACTTACCTATCATAAATCAAACCCCAACCATCTAGCTCCCACTCAGCTACTTTACTGCGAGAAGAGGAACAGCTCCATCATTCTTGAACTTGGCAATAGACAGAGGTTAGTGGTCAGCTTCATACATTGGCCACTTTACTGGCAGGGAAAAAGTCCCTGGTACCCATTGGATAGGAGGCTAGGTGGGCCCCAGAACTTGTCTGAATGTTGTGAAATAAAAAAAAATATCTTTTCCCAGCCATAAATCGAATCCCGGCTATCCAGGTTGTAGCCCACCATGATACCATTACTACCAATTATGGGGTATTATAAATTATGACATGGGGCTGCCTCCAATGGCATAATGTTCATACAAAATATTACGAAAACCAGTGACGTGATTCAAAAATTAAAAAGGGTGACATACAGACAGCACAGTGTTCTCGTGAGTCCACTTTGTTTCCTTGAATAAGGAAATTAGGCTAAAAGAAATCTTTTATGCAATAAATATTTCATAGACACAACATACACAAGACAGCTGTTAAATACATACAAAGTTTTGATCATGAAAACTGAAAGTGAGAGATCAGTTGGGAGACCTAGGCTAATGCGAGTGGAAAACACTGAGATGAATCTCAAGGTAATTCAAGATACAGTTCACTGATGGGCTCTTGTGCATGAAAATAAATCACTGCCAAATTGTAGAGACCAAGGAAAGTGGTATAAAAATAGAACAAAGAAAAAGGAGACAGATGCATGAGAAACAATTTTGAAACAACAGAGAAAATGGAGGTTTTGTTAAAATGTGGTCCATCATCGTGAAGGATGATGTCATGACATATTTTTAAAATTACCTAGCACAGTCGATACAGCCATCACAGCTCCACCAAGTGCATTGCTACCGCTACGATACTGCATCAAAACTCCATACGAGCTGCTGATTGTTGGGAACACTGCAAGATCTCGTCGCAGACTCCAGGCATATGCTGAACTGTTCACAGTTCGAGCATTGTATATCACTATATCTTCAGTGCTGCGGTTGTGAATTGGATTCAACAGCTGGATTCCAATCACATACCCTGGCTGGCACTGTAACCAAGATAGTAGATAAACTGATGGAAGCAGAAACTTTGCCTATATAAAGAACAAAGTTTTATGATATTACAAAGAAAAAGATAGTAAAAAAAGTAAAGGTAACCCTGTAACAGGCCATGGAGGCCCATAGGATTGTGGGATGTTGAGGTTCCCACATTTTCTAGACAATTGGCTCATAAATGGCGGCAAGGTTGGCAGCCTTATGCGCCGGCTGCCCTTTACCCCCCAGGAAGAATCCTGGTACTCATTTCTGTTANGTTAATGGCTAAGTCGACCCCAGAGCCACAGTGCAGCTGGAAGAATTAGGTAAATTGAAAAAATCCAATGACCTCATTGGGATTCAATTCCACCACCTTCCGGCTTGTAGTATAGTGCCTCAAACAAATACACTATCACACGGCCCCCCCCCAAGAAAAATATAGATGTTTGTTTATTAACTAACCCCATACTGAAAAGTCCTTAACATTTTGAGAACCAGCTAGCTGATTATCAATCCCATTAGGAGCTTCCAGACACTTTGTAAGAATAACTGGTCACAACAAATAAAAGTATACAATATTTAATCAATATAACCTAAACAGTTCAAAAACTGGACAGCACAGGAGTATTCAAAAACATTCAGTACTACAGGTATTTACATGTACTTTAGTTATAAAGCTTATGTTCATTATTATAGAATAGAATCTGTCTTTTCTTGACCTTAGTTTGGTTTTGATAATAATGATCCTAATGTTGGTGAAGGTAGGAACAGCATCTGTTTGACATTTGAGGTTCTCATAGCAATAGATATGAATGTGAGATCATGAGGGCTGGTAGACAATTACTAATATTTCAGAAAAACCTGGTGCCTCCCTCTTCATGGGAAATGTTAATGTTCTGCCTGACTACATGCATCATATTTCAGCAAACAGTAATCATCAGTGAACTGCCATGAAAGCCTTAAATCATCAGTCATATAGTTTACAAATTTTTTACTTTTGCCAGTAACTAAAGCATTCTCTTTAATTCTATAACTGTTACTAACCAGTGTTAACAGAGTTCTTTGCATCAACATAGCCACTGTCTGCAGCTACAATAATCCCTTACTTAATTTGACAACGGAATTAACGAACTATATCAGACATTATCTTTTCATGCTCAGAAATTAATTTTGATATTTATGTTCTTAGATAGGATCTACATCAGAAATATTAGAAGTATTAATAGTTCATGGTATCCACAATAGCTTAGTTGACAAAACAAAGTTCATCCATTTTACAGATGCCTGAAATGCAGATGGAAAAAATTGAATCTAATACCCTTTTCATGACAAGTTCTTGTAATTATCCCAGAACAGAATTTGTGATTAGCTACAAATTATTAGAGAAGCCTGAAGATTTCAGACACATTCTCAAAAAGTGTGGATAATGAAATTAGTATAGTACCTACTTAATTATTTACAATAAAACATCAAATCTTCTTACATAAATATTGAAGTGCCTGTCAATTGGATCAGAACCAACTCTCTGCGTGAGGAAATACTTAGTCTCGCCTACTTCAAGGTGTATATCAGTGTAATACTGTGGAATGAGGATTGGTTTATATGAAGAGTACTGGATATTTTGGTCTTCTGGAAACTTGAACCAGCCTGACAGTTCTCGCTGTTGATAAGCTGTCAGTGTAGGGTTGTGGTGGATGCCTGCTTTCTTGTTGTTCTCAAGTGATGATCCTAATAACAAGAAGCAAAATGACAGTGCTTTATCTTCTGGCTGTTTGCAAAGAACACTATATTTCTCTCACAATCATCAAAACGTTGAATACCTGGCTTTTACATTTTGCATATTTTTTTAGTTACTGCAGAATAAATAAAAGCAACAGCACAAACATTTTTTACATATATACAAAATATAGAATATTCCAATTTGTCTGTGGGAATGCAACAAAATTACAAAAACCAACAACTGACTCAATGATGTAAAACATCAATCGAAGAATTTTATTCTTGTTTTATATTATAACTTTTGTTTCATATAATCTAATTTATTGTATTTTTACATCAAGTATTTTATATAATTAATAATATTGTATCCAATTTTACTAGTACTGCGGTTCAGTGGTGTATATATGTTTAACCATGTATTTGCCTGATGATGGCTATTAATAGCCAAAACATGTAGCAGTGCCAAAACTAGGCACTGATCTTGATATTAATTGTGTTGTAACGGTTGTAATAAAGAAGTTGTATAAACCTCCATGTCATTTCATGAATATTCTGATATGCAATATTTAAGGTCTTGATCATGTAGTTAAAAAAATACAAAAGATGGAATACATACTTCACCACATATAACATCTCTTCCAAATTACACACAGATGGAAATGGTGTGCAATATTTGTCAGAAATACCAAGAATTCAGAAAAAAAAATATCAAGAACTGCACCTGAACATGTCTTTTATAAGCCATTTGTAGAAAGTGCACAAAATGAATGCACAATGAAGAGGTAATGTCTACTGATACATATGTTGCATCTTAAAAATCAATGGATTTCAATAAAATCTGATATTGAGAATCAAAACAGAAAGATGATGGGTAAATTTAACCTTAATATACACTGACAAACTACAACCCTTGCTTTATATAAAACCAAAATCAAATTTCATTAAATTACTCTAAAATGGTTCATCATACAAAAATAAGTGAAGTACATAAAATGCATACCTAATTAAGCTCTACAACTTTTATATGAAACATTCTTCAATGTGGTATATATTTAACAAAATACAAAGAAACATAATTTCTTACTCTGATGTATATTTATAGTTTGATTAGCTTTTCAACAATGTATCAATCTGTATTTGCAACAAATGAGTACCAAGGTAAATCATATATATAAAATATAAATGACTGCATTTGGAAAATATACGTACTTCTTTAGAGTACAAATCACCAGTGCAGTGAACTGATTTAAAAAAAAAAGTTCACATTTCAACCAGGATTCTAATTTCACCAGTTTATTTCTTATAAAACTGTGAGCATTAAATGCAACACACAAATAAATATGACCATTATTATTTACTACTGTGCATCATCTGAGATGCTTACAATGCTGTTCACATTAAACAACAACAACCATGAACATAGTTTACCTGATATTTTTAACCCAAGCTGCTTAAAACTGATTCCATTTCCCCTGTTATTACTAAACTCGCTGTTCTTTACAGTGTTGGCAACTCCTGAGGAGTACAGATCTGAATACAAGACACCAAGCCCATCCTGTAGGTTATTCACGATTCGAACATTTTCCAAAGCATGTCGAGAGAAATCAACTTGTAGTGCTGTGAAACAAAGAAACACATATGTTCAGTTCAAGCAAATGCTCGGGTCATGTAAGACTTGAGAATATTATAATTCTGCTGTTTCAATGCCACACTGACGTTTGATCATACTGTTATCTTACCTAAAAAAAAAGGGATTAAAGTTACATAATTTTGAGATTCATAATTTTTACTGTTCATAAAACATTGAAAGGGAAGTTAAATGAAGATAAATCAGATGAGTGAAACAAGTACATGCAAGGCATAAATGAGAAACCTGTATAAATTATGGTCACAATTGATCAAAGGAAGAGATGAGGATAATATTGAAATGGATCTTAGATTTGGTGTGAGCCTGTGAACCAGATTCAACTGGCTTAGAATAGGGTCCAATAGCAACTTCTGTGAACATGTAAGGGAACCTCAGATTATGTAGGAGAAGGGAATTTCTTAATCGGATTTTCAGTTAAGACCCTGTGCCATTAATTAAAAGGAAGAAAATGAGATTTCTTAATTGCTACAAGCAATTGATTTTTCTCTTGTAAATAGTTAATTATTTTAAACGGTCTAACAATTATCCATTATTTCAAATAAAACTTACAGTGGAATATTGATATTATGTGAATTTATATAGATTCTAAAAATGCTTGCTGTAATGGATACACATAATATCCAAAAATAGCTGAAATACATAACTAGAAGTCTGTCCCCTAACTTCGGAAAACATATAATACAGTACAAATTGAAGTTCAAATAATTATGTCGGTGTGGCAATATTTCTTCTTCTTTGAAATCATTATCCTGGGAATATGGAAATACTGAAAATAAATTCAGCATTCTCATTGTCGTTAGCATCAAAGGAACTGAACAGTTAAATATTTCCTTAAATTTATATAAAATTTTCTATTGACAATCACTTGCTATTTAGGAGCAATCCTTTATGACCAAAAGACAAACCCAATATTTTCTGACCGCCTGCAGGCATGAATCACTTATACTCTGCTCACAATTCTCTGTAAGTTCACAAGTTCCACCCCCTTTAAGCCCACAATTCACTGCACATGCATATATGTGAGAATAATTCATTGGTCTGTATAAAATTTCACAACAGACACAACACATGAAGAAGTTTAAAACAAATTGCTTCTTATGTAGATACATTAATCCCTACATTCTCCTAAATTCCATGACTGGAATATATACAACTTTCTGATGTTACATACATAAGCACTCGCTGTGAATCATTAATTGCACTTAATAGTATCACACTCCACAAGCATACTGCCATTAGAGTTCTTTAACCAGTTTGTCCCAGAGTGATTAACCTGCTTATATTAATTTATGTCTCATAGAAATTTCTGACAATTTTGTTTTCATGCATCTCTGACATATTTATTCCTTTCTTTCAGAAATACACTCTTTCCATTCCAGTTTACTTCCCTTCCAGTGTGAAGATGTATCAGAATTCTGGTAAAAAAATCTTTGATAAAATATCAGTATTGAGTGCATCAGTCCTTTATATCCAACATATTTAAAATTGAAATTTCTGGTTGCAAATATTCTGTAATGGTACAGGTAAAAACAAATCCTGCTGGAGGAAGTAAACACAAAATAACATCTTCTTGGGAAATCAGCCATGTTAAGATGGAATGGATTCTCAACATTTTGGAAAATGTCAATCTTCCCATCAACAGGGACTGCTGTGGTGGGTGACACCCTTGTAAGAAAAGTATCTGTCCATACTGTTGATTCCTCAGGCCTGGTGTCTTTGCCCAGAGGTAGACAAGCAGTGGACCAGCAGGGGACCAGGGACTGGAATCAGGTGTCCACTCACTTTATACTTATGCTGGGTATGAGGATCAACTGAAGCCCACACCTTTATTGAATCTGTTAGGATGCAGCCAGTCATCATTTGCGTCTTTCACAAGTACAGCCATGTAGATGATAGTTCTAGCCAGCACTCTTGTGTCATCAATGTGTGTACAATATCCTGTTCCTATACTGTATTTTGCCACTACTGCCTTATTGAGTTGGAATAAATGAATGTGTATGTGAGGTTAATAAAAATGTTTTAGCCCAACATATAATGACAAATTCACATCAACTGTCTTAGCTAAAGTAAGAAACTAACTAGTGGTACTAGGAAGAAGCTGACTGCTACTCAGCCAGTCAATAATACCTCCAGTTTCCACCTGAAAGTAAAATGACCAAAGTGAAATAGAATAAACACTTCTATGTAACTGTTTAGGTAGACATTAAATATTTTTGTTCTCCAAAAATTGTACTATGGCCTATATACATTTTGTGACATATCTGTTGAAGACGACACAAAGTATTTTGAAGAATAAGTGTAATACAATTAAATGAAACAAATTCCGTCCCAAGTGCAAACAATATATATTATATGTCTTTGATCTTGTTCTTTCTACACTACATGTTTCGGCCTCTATCGGCCATCATCAGGTGTATACTCTTAACGTTGCTGCCACACTGAACCCGGTCTAAAATTTAACATTTAAAAACACGATGTCACATTCTTCGTATTATCAACATCTACATCGTTGATATATGTCTGGTATGTAGATTATGTTGCACACGTCAAATTTGATATTCTTATAGTAGCACTTAAAAAATCTTTAGTTATGATGTTTTTAAACCTTTTAAAATTTTATCTAAATTTTAAATTTAAAATTTAAAATTCGTAGGGTTACACGCCCTATGTCTAAGTGCTGGAGCGGCTAGTTCTTGTTTTCACGCTGTACAGGTGTTATTTAATGTAGTCTTCTTGTGTGGGTGCCGCTGCTTGTCTGTACTACGTGTGCTGTCTGCTGTATTGTTGATAATACGAAGAATGTGACATTGTGTTTTTAAATGTCAAATTTTAGACCGGGTTCAGTGTGGCAGCAACGTTAAGAGTATACACCTGATGATGGCTGATAGAGGCCGAAACATGTAGTGTAGAAAGAACAAGATCAAAGACATATAATATATATTGTTTGCACTTGGGACGGAATTTGTGTCATTTATCGTGTAGAGTGCAACAGGATGCTTAAATATAATATTGTAATACAATTAGTCAAAAAAATAAACTGCAAGGTCCTTTGGAGTGTAGCACTGCATGTTACATGAATAAAAACATCAAACATTTAAAAACTAGAAAAATAACAAGAGATGTATCTTACCAGGCTTAAAGGTGTTGGTGCTATAATCCAGCAACCCAGCTCTCTCCACTGTGATGAACTGAAGGTCAGCCCGTTCTGCAAGCACTCCCAATCGCACTCCAGCCCAAGATGACTCATGACAACGCAGACCAACATCATGTTCGTGAGTACAAGAATTCTCAAAGTCATATTCTCTTTCAGCAGGACAATTTGTTATGTCAATATCATCTTCTGTGCAATGCACATTACTGAAATGGATGTTATCCTGTTAAGTGCTTCTCCTTTCATGATCTAGCTTATTTATCTTAATAATACTCAAGTAATTGATTCCCAAACATTTAACAAGATTATCAAATGCAAAATGCATCAGTGAATGAGATGGAAATATCATCATGAATGGTGAGTAGGCATGGATATAGAATAAGGTTGTCCTGGTCTGTTTTAAAATACTGTTACACTATTCACCGGGGAAGATGGCAAAAACCATGAAACCCTCAGACAGTACAGTTAATCACTCAACCAAAATTCGAACATAGTGTCTTACAAATACAAGGCTAGAGAGCTGCTACTACATCAACCAGCTCAGTGCACATATATTTAAGTTACTTTCAACTGAATAATAAATAAATTTGTTAACAAATTGCTTTACAATGACAATATAAAATTATTAATTTTGCACATATGCAATCTTTGTTACAGGAAGGAGAACAAAACACAGCATAAAAGTCATCAAGATAAAGCAGCAAAAAAGCTACACATGACATCATACATACTTTTATGAAAATTTGTGCTATCTATGGACAAGTATTAAAGCTTTGCAATATATACTCTATTCAAAAGATGGAAGATGATTTTTTTTCATCTTTCTCTCCTACTCACAAAAAGAATATAATATATTTAACACAAATAATATTATATAAATATTAAACTATTATTAATACAACGTTTCTGGTCAGACTTCTAAAAAACCCAAAGAAGGCAGTAAAACTTCAAATTTCATGATTGCCTAAATCATCAAGTACATGATTTTTAGCCTATCAGCCCAATCTTGCTCCTAAATCTGATCCAATCATCTCTTCACTGGTCTTTTAAAACTTATATTTCCTTATGGCCAGTACTGCCAAGCCAACTGAGGAATTCAATTATCCTTCACCTTTTGTAGAGGTATGTCTACAATTCTGAATTTTCTGTATTTAGGCTGAACACATTTAACTTTTCCCCATTCCTTTCATTGCACTGATGATCTTTACATGTATATGTGGTGTATCCATGAAGAAACTTTACCTCTGCTGTCTGTGTCCTTGCCTCATGATTTTTGTCACAACCCATGGTTCACTTCCATGTGCAAAAGTTTTACTATCAGTACTTTACATATTTTCAGTTTTGATTTCAACATTGTAAAAAATCCCATTTTGTGAGAATTTAAAGGGAAAGTATCGAAGTTCAGTCTCACAGAACAATAGGATCAGTTTCTAAATGATTTTTCCATAGAATAACAATTCACTTAGATGTTTTAAATGAAATTACCTTCTCTCTACAAGAGACAAGATCATCTCTACCACTACAGTAAGTGTACCTGAGAATGATTTGCTCAGAAGTGCCTGCCTGTGGGATCTCCGACCTCTCCAAAAACCAGTCATCAGGATTCAGCACCAGACCAAGTTGGTGACATACTAAAGCTGCATCAATCATGGTCCATCCATAGTTACAAACTGTACCCCATTTTCTGCCTATCCTCACCTAATGAAAAAGGAAAATAATGTTTAACCCTGTATTTTTCACCATCCTGGGCTTAGGCTCACAGAAGTATAATGTCTACAGGGAAATAAAATAATTCTTAAAGTCATTTTTAATATAATTAACTTATATTACTGCTATGCAACTGAACTTCTGACTATGAAAAATAACTTAAACTGTTCCTGTACTTAATTAAGCACCATGACATGAACACATATGATGAAGTGGAAGAATATTTTGATGTATTTTTAACCTCAGCACCAGATGGAGGTGAGCGATCAGCTTCACGCCCTGGTTGCTTTCCTTTTATCTTTCTTTTTTCTCACACCCCCCCACTATGGCTCTCTATTCCATCAGACTTTGTCCGCTTTTTCCGTTTCTTTGATCTTACCTGGTTGCTTCACCCCTAGGAAATTGTCCTAAGTATCTATCAGACAGGAGGTTGAGTGAGCCCAGACCGAGTTCAAACACAGTGGAGAAGAGAAAAATTCTCTTTCCCCTGCAAGAAACTGAATCCAAGTTCTTCAGTTGTCCAACCTGTAACCTAGTCATTATACCAACTGATAATCCCAGCCCCCAAAAATAACTTAGCATGTAAATAAAGCAAAAATTAATATTCCAAAATCATTGTCAGGGGTAAAGATATCCCTGCAACTGAACATGTCATGAAAGCACAAACAGGCCATGGATGTAAAGATTTACATATTCTGTATCTTGCAAAAACAGAGGTGAATTATCAACTTTACATTCAGGCCATTTTAGTTCATGGGACAGGGTCCCAGGTATACAATGAGTATAGAGGGATATGAGGGCCCAACACCTGTTTTGGACATGATGATTGCTAGAGACACACAGAATGTCAGATTAACTGCCTACTTCAGCCCCAGGAATGCACTGGTTATAAAGAATCGGAGTTTGTCTCCATACGGTGGCAAATAGAAAACCTCAGACCTATCAGGAATCAAACCCCAATTTTTCAGTCCATACCAAGTCATTTTATTGACTCAGCTAGCCTTTCATGACCCATAATAATCCCACATTACCCTAGTCATTATTACAATGTCACTGTACTTGCCTGCAATCGACCTTCTTCACTAGTTCTCCCACCAAGAAGCCGCACCGGCACCGGGCTTTCTGGAGGATTCACAACTGCTGTGTCATTCTCTGGTGTCTCTACTATCTCTTCTTTGAGTGTAAATCTTATATCATTTGGACCACGACCTCGTGCCTCAAATTTTCCAGCCACCATTACACCAACACCTGGTGGAAATCTGTAATTGAAAGGTGAACAAAGGTCCTTGCTACTGCATACATGTGAATTATAGTTTCAATTAAGATGAAGTTGCCCTTGGGTCTCAACATCATGCCATGAAAGAATATGGTGGGAGTAGAAGTAAAGCTCCACACACTCTTAACCTTGGTACTATACAGACAAGAATGGTCAGCTTTACACTCCTGGTTCTTAATTCCAGAAACAGCCTCTGATTGCAACTAGCTAAGAGGCTGGATGATTGTGAGAACCAATCTGGGCATTATGACAAAGAGAAACATCTCTTTCCATGCCAGGAATTGAATCTTGGTTGACCAGCCTATAAGCAGCCACCTTACTCACACAATATCCTGGCTCGTCCTAAAAGTATGATTAACTATAGATGTATGATAAAAGAACCTGAATGATTATTGGTGCTAATACCAAAGGCCAAACTGGAATCTGATGCTGAGCCACTTGAATTCAGATCTCAACCTTAGAACTACTTTCTTTAAAAATCCACTTCAGTATTATCCTACTTTTTCTTGGTCTTTCAAGTGACCAATTTGCAAAAGGATTCCCTGCCAAAATACTGCCTACATTTCTTTTCACCTATCAAAGCTATGTCCAGTTACCTTCATCCAAGAATCCTGAGTTCACTATGAAGGCGAAAAACTTACAAAAATTCCTCATTATACATTTTCCTACATTAAACATTCCATTCAGCTCTTACATTCAGTATTATTTTTTAATTGTCAATAATTGTATTTCATGCTACTCCCTGAGGGTAAGAACCCAAACTTCACGAGGATACAAAGAAATTCTGATAAATGCACACAGTCACACACGCACATGTGCAGTCTTTTTGTTCTCTCTGTATTAAAGATATTTTCACTCACATAAATTTAGAGTTTTCAACCTTCTTTCTTAATGCACAACAAAGTCAGGCTTGTGGTATCACAAAATGTACATATTACTTTTTATATATCCCAATAGTTACTTTTTCAATAGCTGATCAATTTTCATGAAACATGATATTAACAGCATGCCACTAAAGTTACTTTTATTTGTATGTTTTAATTCCTTATCAACAACAATACTAATATGCAGGCTGTGCAAATTTTAATTAAAAGGGCCCCAACATTTTTTAGTGAGATAAGATGTGAGTCTTATTAAAGTCATTTTAGTGTAGTATGCAAAATACCATGTAGAATTTTCTAGCCCTCTTGCTGCTAACTTTTTATGTGTACTGGTACAAGATCTCAAGTCCATTTGCAAATGCCTTGAAAGGCAATAATGGTTAGATTGACATAGTCAGGTTTCTTCCTACCACCCTATCACTAGTAGGTTTCCATATGAAGTTTTACCTATAATGCATATATTGATCTATGCCTACTGCTGTTTCTTCATTTGGTAACCTTTTAAAGGAGAAAGTGATTACTATGCATCCCCACAGCAGTAAATAGGTAAAAATAAGTGTTGTATTATCCTCTCAGTATTTTAAATCTGAATTTAAGATTAATAAAGACTATGTCAGTGTCTGTTCCAGCAAAAAAAAGGGGGGGGGGAATTATTTAAAGAAGACTGAATAACTTTCACTGGTCAATGAGATATATACATAAGATTATAATAACAGGTAAGTTATTTTATTATTTTGATACAGTTTTTTTTAAGATAAATGGGGATGAAGAACTTGTAATTTGCTAGCAAATACAATGAAGTTTCTAGACAATAATTCTGTGGATAGAATATGGGTTGATTTGACTTCATGGTAGGAGCATTTGACCCTTCTGCCTAAGTGCATATACATAAAAAAATCTCGCTGTATGTTAGCAATCAATAAACACTGCCAAAAGTGTTATGTTACATTATGAGCTACTTCTTTCCTTATGTAAATACATATCAGAATAAATGTATAATTAAAATATTAAATAATAATAAATTTCACCTGAGTGTAACTCCTGGCTGAAGGGTGAGGCGTCCACCTGGTCTCACATTAATATCTCTTTCCACTACATATTCACCCTGTCGAAGGTTCTCCACACCATCCACCTCTCCTCCAACTACATTCCTGCCCGTGGGATTAAACTGTGGCACAAAGGTTGGGTTTGTCATAATGAGAGTACTACTAGGATTGCTACTATGTAGCAGGAATGGAAGGTACTCTATCTTTGCAAGATTGTAGCGGTCTTTCCTGCGAACAGCGAGAAGATACATAAGAATACATCAACAGTCTTGTTCAGTGTGCCAGAGAGATTAGTTCAGTAGTAACATTTCTCACAAGTTGAGGAGGTATACAGTATGAATCTTGGTTGTGGTACAAGCCAGTGCTCCTGAAATACACTCACTCTCTTACCAAAGGTGAGTCAACAGAGACTCAGAGACAGTAATACCATGGATAAGCAGACTTTGTCATGTGGCTAAAAAATATAGAATGCATTTCTATATCCCTGGCTTCAGCTATCCTGACTAACATTGTTTACAGTTTTCCTTTTTTCTTCCATCAAAATCTGCAGCAATATTTTGAAATAAGCCATGATTACATCCCACCCAAACATTAGTTACTCACCACATATAATCATCATATCTTATCATCATATCATATATGCTAAATAACGTGCAGTTGAAATGGCATCATTAAATAGCCTCAAAACAACATGTCACAGCCTTGCACAACAAATAGTTGTATGTTGAATGAGTCTTTTACTGTCACAAAATGTTGCATCCTTATGTTGTGGATGGAAATAGTGGAAAGGAGAGGAAAACAGACAAAAATGTAGTTAATAAGTTGTAATTTACAACAGATAAGGGTCAATGACAGTCTTCTACCTAGGAGACTGAGCATATAATCAAAAACATGAGACTATAAAATATGAATGAGGATTATTTTTCATAAATAACACAACCAGCTGCTGTAATTTTGATATTCACCTTCAGTATGATTTTGTTTCACAACTGTAAACATTTTATAAAAATTCAAACACAATCATATATACATGCTTTAGGCATGATGCAGTATAGAAAGCATTCAGTACTCTTTGACCTATATCAGTGCTTTTCTCCATGCAGATATTTTGATGATATTTGTTTTGTACATAACATAAAATTTCCCCAAATCCTAGGTGTCCTTCACATTATTGCTCTTAAGAGAATATAAGCCAATACTTATAACCTGATGGTTGTTCCTCTAGCAATGAGGACAGGGCAAGAGCCCCAGTGAAAACAGTGGACCCTGTAATGGTCTGAGTGCTTTAGATGACCAGAGGTTGTCATCCCCACCCCAACCTCCCCAATGTTAGTCCTCAGTTCTCAATGTTTATGCTAGAAAAGAGAAGCATAGAGAGCATATGGGTATCAACTGCACAAAGATACACTTGACCTTTACATTATCTGAAGCAAAATTCTTCCCAGTTTTTTGTTTAAGAGGGATACGTAACAACACTGTCTAAGTTGAGACTACATATCACAGATCTCCAAATTATTTCAAAACATTCATTCATTCATCAGTAATCTGTCAAGACGACAGATCCACAGTCTCTTCCAAAACAGTTCCTCCACTTGATGCGATCTAGAGCTTTCTCCTTCAAATGAAACATCTCGCATACATGGTATCTCTGGTTTTGGAAAGAGACTATCCAGGAAAAGTGATAATGTGGTAGTTTTTCCATTTGCTTTCCACATCGCAGTACAATAGGCGTTCAAACCACTCTGGTCACGCCTGTTGCTATACGAACTTGAACCATCTCGAGCATTATTTACTCTGTGCTTCAAGTCGCTGCTGATGACGCTGCTTCCGGCATCAGTTTTTGGTGTCTCTCTTCGTCTGATGCCTACCCTTTGACCTGTCCAGCAAGGGAGGCCCTGCCAGTAGCTACGCTACCGCTGGTATAGCTCTCAGGGTCCTTGGCATACTCAAACCCCCTCACCACGATTAGGTGGAGCCACCAACGAGGGGGATTTCAAAACATATGTGCCATAATTACTGTTGCTCATTCATAGATAACAGTGAACAGCATTAATTTTAGTGGCTGCTTATACATGAAGACAAATATTAATTAACTCAAACTTATCACTGAAATGTTTTACTTCTTGTTTCTTGTTTCAAACACCAGTTCTAAGAGTAACTCTGTGATATTCATCTTGAATGGATCATCTATCGCTCAATGATGCTATATAAACTGCAGGAGAGGAAAGAATGAACAAATTAAAATTCATGGCCTGTTTCAAACTACTATCCTGTCAGTATCCATGTTTGTAGACCAGCAATAGAACAAAGTGTATCAATCTCTTACCTCATTGATATTCTGTAAGTACCACGACTCAGAAAACGTGACTAATGCCCACATAACTTCATATTACTGACCAGTCACATAGCTTACCTGTGAAAAATCCTGGAGAATATGTGGTCCTCTTTTGAAGATCCAAGCCAGTTATAGGTGCAGTTGATAACCAGACTCTGATCTTCAAGGTGTGATCCAACTTCATATGCAGATTCAAGATTCTGAAGGATATTTCTGAATATTTCTACATTGCTGGAACTTACAACCACAGGTGCTGCCACACGGCTGCGTGGAATCAACTTTGCAGGTCTGGCTTCATTCGTGTCAAATGGTTCACGAATGTGATTATCACGTACAAAATTTCTTGTGAACAAGAGAGACTGTACTTCACTATATGGTGACAGGCCAAGATTTACAACATAAATACCCTGATTTAGCTCAAACTGATTGTTCTCTATCACTAATCTAGTTGGTAAGATATCAAACTCTTCAATTGGTTGATTCTTGACTAGTATGCATCCATAAGTATGCTGACTGAAGTAATTATATTCCACACGTCCATCAACATTGAGTGCAGGCTTCAATTTCAATCCAAGTTTTCTGTTTTTTCTAAAGTCATTGTGTCCTATCTGTAACCTCAGAAGTCCACTATTGGGTTTCCAACAGGTCAGAATTTCAATTGCACTTTCCAAGCTATTGTTAAAACTATTTCCCGTGATGTTAACATATGAGTTACCACTAAAGTTTCCAACTAAAATTCCAACATCATCATTCTTGAATATTTCAGAGTATGAGACCACTGTTGTTTGATTGAATGCAATGTGCTCTGTATACAAGCTATGATTCATCCAAACTGCAATGCCATAGCCTTTATTGGAGGAGATAGAACTTCTGGTAACATTCCTGTTTCCTCCCGTGTATGAAATATTAACACCGTCTCCTATATTGAAAGATATGCGGCTCTCTGTAATATTGACATCACCCACTCCCTGGGAAATGTGAATTCCTGCAACATGGTTATTGTTGGATATGGAGCTCTGATGAACATGCAACTGACTGTGCATGTTTTCTATTGCAATCCCCCGACCATTGTTGTCTGCTATTGTTGATCCAGTAACATTCAAATCGTAAGCCTTTCCTGTAAAGCAATAATTCAGGTAACAATTCAAATTCACAAAATTTATGTAACATTGTAGCATATTTAACATTAGAAAACATCACCTCTCTAGCATCATTTCTGTTTAATACATGTTAATGAATATTAGCAAAGATACATAAGAAAACTAATAGAATTTAAGATACAGAATGGGATAAAGATTTGACACAATTATGTTCTCTAAAAGGATGATAACAAATTACAGAACACAGAAGGTTGTCATAGTGCCCTAATTCCAGGAAGTGAAGGTTCAACTTCCTAATATAAATAACCATGAGCTAGCCCAATCCATTTCACATTATCAATATCTACTTCTCTAAAATCCATTTTAACATTAATGCCACATCTCCCAGATTTTCAAAGTTACCAGTTTCCAGCAGGTCTCCCCATCAAAATTCCATATGCACCTCTTGGGTACTGTTCACATTCAGGCTCTGGTATCTTCTTTAGATATAACAACCTTAACAATGTTAGGTGAGATACAGCAATCATGAAGTTACTTGTTGTAAGATATCCTCCTCAGTTTCTCACTTACTTCATCCTACTTAGATCCAAATTATTTCCTGAGCACTTAGTTTTTAAACAACTGTTATTTATGTTCCTTCCTCAAAGTAACAGCCCACATGTCACAACTACATAGAATGAATATTAGTATGTCCCGTGTTTTTGCAGAAAGGTGTATCCTTGGGTTGTGGATGGAAATACTGGGAAGGGGAGGAGAAGTTGGTTGTGAATATATTGCAGACGTAATCTTTCACTGCCAAAAAGAGGCAGTGACACTCTTCTCAGCATAAAATCAACAATTTTGGAAATGTACATGTGGTATAACAATTCGTTCTATATTATTTAATTATCTTGAAAATCGTTAAGACCTACAGAAAGAATGTACTGGGGATAAACTTTATGTTTTAATATTCCCTACAACTTTTGTCTGTAACATCTTTCCCTCTGTTGAACATCTAATCAGCTACACTCAACATGCATGCAGAAACACATGTAGGTCTTCGTACAAGATGTCAGTTGTTGTTTTATTTAAAAAAAAAATTGAATGAATCAACAAATTTCAAATTTCAAGAAATACATTCAGTAATTCTCGAGTTGTTATATGCAGACTGGCAGGCAGACATGGCAAATCAAATATGTGCATTTTTTCAACTTTTGTTGTGAACATATCAAAATATGTCACCATAATAAATTTCTGTGTTTCAAATCTGAGTGCACAAAAGTGTATACAGAATGATGGGCTTAGAAACTGATGTACAAATACAAACAGTGTGACATAGGTGTGATTAGAAGGGTTTAGTATGGTAACATCAAAACAGAAATGAACAAGAAGGAACAGAGACCAAACTAGGATTCCATTCAATCAAAGTGACACTGGACAATGATGAAAAATGTGGTGAATGCAGAAAACACCACACCAACAATTCTTTTATAGAACACACCACAAGGTTCAATATTAAGTGCACCTTCTTCCAGACACACTGATTCTGGTAGAATGCTTGTTGCCTAAAGATGTGGTTGATATGTTATACAACAAAAATTTGTGGCAAAATCTGAGCTTTGTACTTCTCCCACACACCCTACACCATCCAGAAACATCAAAACAAGTAATAAGTTACATAAAACTACTCACTGTATCCTGAAGTGAGTTTCATATAGGCAATCATCTGTGTTCTTGCTTCTGCCTTGAACCTGATATATATAGTGTGTCTGTTAGTCACCACACTTTGAGGTCTTGTACCATTACGAATATTGACTGAAGCTAGTTGGCGTTCTGTTGGGCTTGCTCCATCAAAAACTTCAATCACAGCACTATCATTACGATCAGTCCACATCCATACAAAGTGTAACGTAAGCACATGCCCAGGTCGAGTATAGAAATACTGTAAATGCAAGAAAAAATGACTGAAACTGACATAATTACTAACAAACTCTCTAGTACTAGAAGATTTGTTATCCTGAACCTGTTCATTCCAGTTAGCTTCATATAATACATCTGGAATTTAAAACCATTTTCTATCACTGGATCACACTGCAAAATCAAACAAGCGACTACAACTGAATAATTGCTCTGGCTATCAATAAGTAGAGAAAACATCCTTTCTTAAGTTCAATAGACCTATAGTACTACAATCTTCAGGTGATGTTTTACTTTATGGACCATGAGATTCAGAGAGCTGGAAATTTCACAGATAAACAAACAGAGACTATGTCATCTGATGAAGGCTCAATATTACAATTGAATTTTTAACCTAAGGAAAAATACATTGAAACTTCAATTTTGCATTTCCAACATCTATATTTTTTCCATATTTTACACACTGTTTGTTCCTGATCAAATGCCAATAAGAACAGTGTTAGAATTGGACAATTTTAAATTTCCATAAATTTATATATATCCTAATTCTGTAATTAATTTTCTGACTCCTGACAGTGGAAATTTACATGAATTACATTTATAATCCTACATTTTGGAAGAGTCAGAGAAACACTCTTACTCTTGTAATGATGTTCTAGGTATGTCTTGGTAAAATAGACAAATTTTTGCTTACAAAGGTTTTTTAACCTCACATGAGACAGCTCAGCCCACCACAGACACAAACACAATTTTCATGCTCACTGTCATATTCTGGTAGATACAGCCATTTGTTTTAGCAGGAGCTGATGACACCCACAGGAAGCTATACTTATGATAAGTGATAAAATTAGTATTAGAGTATGGCTCTGCTTAAAGAAAAAATATTATATGCAGGTTGCTGTGTTTACATTTTGTTTTATCTTCAAACATGCATATTTTAAATACTGTCACATGTATTATTGACTTTAGACACGGGTTTGGATTGGCGACTCAATTTATTGAATATTCACCAGGCGGAACTAGAATTAATTATAACTCTTTCAATCTTACTATAACTATAACACTTCATGTCTACAAACAATCATAACACTCTAAAGGTTACTGTAACTACACCAGATAAAATGAAGACTTCACTTCTGACTTCTGTGTCTGATTTTCACGACTCATTCCCGGTTATACTGTTAGGCAGCCATGATAGCAGACCCTGCCTTGAAGGATGTCATTTTGCATAAGATAATTCTAGCATAAACTATGACAGGAACACAGAGAGAATGTCAGTGGGCCCCATGTTGTGAATCCTGTACCAAATATTATCCACATGGAAATGACTAAGGCAGAAGAAAACACACCTTTGAACATTCTCGTCCTGCTGGAGCATACTTGTTCTGCTCCACTGTGATAGATATAGGGAATGTCTGACTGTTAGTTATGGGAAATGTGCAGAAATCAACAATGTTGGTCCTTTGAAACTGCACATCTGCCAGTTCATCATGATGAACAAATCTGATACCATCAGCACCATTTTCTTGTATCATGCATCCATTCAAATATGCAAGGTCTGATGAACTGTTCAGATATAAGCCATACCCTGGAAAAGACAGTACAGTCCTGTTTACAAATGTGTATCCACTGGAAACTTTTAATTGGAATGTATTATTTTGTATTTGGAAAACATCTCTTTTTATCCACAATTCATACATAATCACAATCATGCAGAATATTTGTAGGCAATATATATAATTAAATGAGAGTTGACTGGTATACTCCAATTTGAAGTACACATATTTTCAAAAGGAATTCTTTCAACTTTTGCCTCACTGCAGTGATGATGAATGTCTACATGATCCCACCGACAAACTTACCCCTGTTCCACTTCAATGTACACTGATTCAGAGTGACAGGAGCATCAGGCATGGTTATATTTATACCATTATATGCAGAGTATAATACAGAAACTCCAGTCATTTTTGGAGGAACTCCCTCGACATGGATAGCAGATGTGGCATTGTAGTCACGTCCAGAACCCCCAAATCTGCAAACAGTTTTGTAATTGGTACAATTAGCCATTTTCTTGCAGCTAATTTCCAAACAGTCTTTCTCAATCAGAAACATTGCAAACATATTCGAACTCTATCTTAATAGAACCCAAAAATTCAGTATTGATTTTACCTCACAGTTCACATAATGATTAATCTTGACAAACAACTAACCGAATATCCACATAAGCCATTTCAGAGAGTGATCTGCGCACATACAGGGTATTCTCCTGAGTAAGACTGCGCTCATAACTTGCTCCTTCAAACTTAACTCCTCTCCAGTGCTGAACAATGTCCGATGATGTGACATGGTATGGCAAACACTGTATTCCAAGGTCAGGATGGTAGTCTGAAAAACATCAGAGGATATAATGCATCTTCACAGTAAATGAACACAATAAAACATGAATCTGCACTTTCACTGACAATGTCTTCTGTTAATTTGGTAGTCACGCTGATGTCAACAAGCCAGTACCCTCAATCCTACATTGTTTCTTAATGGAACATTATTTCATTGGTGAGACTTGTAATTATATATTTCAGGGAAGTGTTTAATGATACTAATAATACACTGACATTTTCCTCAAATATTGTTTTAGAAACTGGCTATACTTATTGAGGTTTTTGATGATTATCCTCAGTCCCTCCAGGCAAACGCCAAGATAGGACTTAAAACAGGACTATAACTACTTCCTTCCTCTTCATTTCCAAATTGTTGCTTGCTGATCATCGTACCATTCTATGGTATGTAGTCTGAGAAATTGAAACTGTTGTTAAACAAACCATATATTTATAAAATTTCCCAGCTTCTTGCATGTGTGGGCTGCAGGAAAATTAAAAAACCGTGATATCATATCAGGATAATATTAACCTTTTTCTAAGCATAACATGGCAAAATATTGCAAATTTAATCTATTCCGCTGGAATTAACGTTGCATTTGTAGTGCATGAGATGGCATTTAATTTAACTAGCTTGATGGTTTTAGGATACAATGAATTTAAATGGTGAAACAAATGGTTACATTCAAATAATCGGTCACAAAATAAATGTCTGAAACCTTTTAAAATAATAAAGTTAATCTAAATTATTGATAAAGGTCAAAAGACAAAGTTCTCTGCCTAAACTCCATGGCACAAAGATGTATAAAGGCGTGAAGGTAATCATTAAATTGCTGTGGATCACAGGACTAAATTAAAGTGAGTACCCAGTTATTTGTTCTGACTACATTAGGTTCACTGAAAAAGGACCCTCACTGGTTAGGCTGGATGATCCCCCAGAGTTGGTTTAAATGTAGAGGTTCTGTAAACTGAACCTCCAGCCCATTCCCAATATCCTAAATGACATTTATTTCAACATGTAGGATATAACACTAATAAACCCTCTCCCAACAACCAGATTCAGTTAGAAACTAAAGGTTTTCGGAAGAAAGGGCCAAAACCTATGATGATAACAAATATGGTTTATTTAAAACTCTGCTTTAAAAATCTACAATGAAATGAATATTTCATCAAATCTGAGGTTAAATTTTACTTCATTTGTAATGGTATTATAAAGTGCATAATTTTGCAGGCCTGCACTAAAAAAGCTAACAGAGTTATCCCAGAAGACTGTAATCTTAATAGTTCTAACACACTGAAAGCCTCAGATCTCAAAAAAATCCATGGTTTCAGTCCACAAGCAAACTATACCGACCAAGTGACTACCACTTGTCGGCAAAGTTAGTGCCAAATTTAGCAGATTGAGCTTGTCACATCGTCAGTGCAATGAATCCCCACGACCGTTAATTTCGGTTTTCTAGACCAGAGCCGCTATTTCCTCATGAGATTGAGTGGACCCTGTTCCTGACCCATTACATCTCAGAAAATATGGCAGGGCTGGGAATTGAACCCAGACCTCTGGAACTGTAGCTAGAAAGCCTCAGACCTCATCTATTAATATTATCCTCCCATCTCCTTCTCAGTCTTCTAAGTGGAATTTTTCGAAGAGATTTACAAAAAATCGTGACCTCCCCTCATCCTGGCTACATGACCAGCTCATCATCCCCTTACTGATTTGAAAAGCCTATATTTAATTCAATGTCTATAATGTCTCCATTTGCAGGGTCAGTCTTGAAAGTGAAATTTCTTTGTATGCTTGCAGACTATTAGTGTGCTACATTTTCACTTGTTCATAGATGTTAATTCTATGTCGTGTTTCAACATGTTTCAACTGTAAAGCCATCATCAGGTAGATAATTTCTGATAACAGCTGTACTGTATTACTTTTTCTAGTTGACTCTTCTAAAACTCAGTTAAAATTAGTTTCTGACATTCCATGGTTTCTTTCGTTAAGTGCTGTCTTGTTATAGTGTAGAGGAGTTGTGTTGTATGTGAGGTCTATATTCAGCACAAGATGCTACTGTGTAACTTCTATGGATAGTGGATGATTACACTCTACAAGAATAACAAGAAATAGCCCTTGAAGATTGGCCCTGAAAATTAAATTTGTAAATGGTGAAATGGGATGCTGAAATGCAATATTAACTTTAAAACTTCAATAAAATAATAATGAATTGGTAGCTACTGACTTTTATTCAGCAGGAATGTGATGCAAATATCATCAACTGACCCAGCTACTCTGAAGGATTTTACTGTATTCTGATTCCCTACAGTGAATACTGGAATAAGTCCTTAAAACATGTAACAAGTATTTCCTTCGCCATCCATTTCCATTCATTATTATCTTACCACTTCTCAAGTGATGTTATATAAACATAATGTAGATGTACAACAAATTATAAAAACAAATGAAATTGAAATGTCAACAAACATTAGTTCCATTTCAATAAGAATACATAGGTCAAATGAAAAAAAATATATATATCATTATTGCTTCTGTGAATATGACAGTAGATTTTCAAACACTTTCATATATGTTTTACAATCATCTGATGTACCTTCAGCTAAATATAAATTGAATGGGTGCACTCAAATCTGAGAATTCATATTTTCAGAAGAGTTCTTTGTGATTTTTCTTACTACACTGGCCCAGATTTTCATATACTGGATATTAAAATATATTGCTGTAATACTGATAACATTAAGGTATATTACAAATTAATTTTCCTTTTATGTTGCTAAATATTTGCATGTCTAAAAATGTTTAAAGTAATAGTTACAGATCTCATTATGTACAAATTATTCATATTTGGAGCCATTCTTGAGATAATCAATGAAAGTTTCAATTCAGTTTAATTTAAAGTTGAGGTTATATTGGATGAACATCAGCCAAAAAAAATCTTCGTATTACTGGTCATTCTTCAGAAAATCAAGGAAAATTCAGCTTCATTTAGAGTTGGAATCACATTGGACCAAGAGGGGTCAAAACAAAATCTTACTTTCTGTTGAACTGATGAAGTATGTAGACATATCATTATACATTAATTTTATGTATCTCATGCAAAGAACACATAAAAATGATAAGAAAATATTGTACTCTACTAGGTCATTACACTGTGTAAACAATTTTACAGAGCTGCATAGACGAAAGTGGCAACCACTCAAGCGTGGCACCATTACTGAACAATAAACAACAAAAAAACATCCTCCTGCTCTGAGGTAGGGGACTGTACTAATCAAAAAAATCTCGCATTATCCTGCCTAAAAAGTAAATTTTATTAAACTCCTCAGGTAAGAGGGTAAACATAATGTTCTGATTATCCTTAATTAGCATAATCAAGTAACTATATTCTTAATCTGAGAAATTTTTTGTACACTGTATCTCATTTCACAGCTTCACTATATCCTGGTGTCCTGCCCTGTAATGAAATGTAATGTCTAACCTTCACCTAGCTCCTCCATTAGCTTGTCATGCCAGGGAACCACAACCCATCCACCCATCAGAGTAAAATCTTGCCTTCCACCCATTCACTGCATTAAGATATCCTGCCCTGTCTACAAACTTAGAATAATAGTGACATGACCAAAAAAACTAAAATGTTACTGGACAGCTGTTTGAAGTTCTGTACTGTATCCACAGTTACATGTTTACTTTCTAAGAACTTAATCAATAAATAACAAAAGGAAAGAAGCTCCAGATATGGCCCCTTTATACTAACGTAAAACCAACTTAATCTTCCAAATAGGGCACTAATTTCTTTTTGCGGGCTTATTATTCTAGTGTGCTGTCCTATACTCCATAACTTACAATGCCTCATCCCAGTCCACACATTGCTCTCCCTTGCCTAAGCACAGATTCCTATACTGCCTCAACAAAACCCTGCCCTTACATATTCCTTAACCAAGATTCCTTTCCCTGCTCAAGCCCTTAGGTCTTGTTTGGGCCAAGCCAGGCTCACAGACTTTTCCATGATCTTAGGCCACGCACAGATCCTTCCCCATTCCCATGATCCTACAAATATCATTACCATCTCCAGATGTTCTCATTTTTTGCTCATATCAATATTCTACCAAGGCAAAAATTGTTCAAGAGATTAACATTTATGAATTTCACTTTGAACATCTTTTGGTATGGTGTTTAATTAATTTAAAAATATATTAGTGCCTCTATGTAATGTAGTATTTTAACTGTTAAATACTTCTAATAATCTAGTAATTATAGACCTATGTAGTGCAGTACTTATGTTGATTAATTATAAATAATAGAATTATAGTTTCGAATAAATAAAAATCAAGGCCAATAGGAACAAAGAATCACATAGAATGCATGTGAATATTCCAGACTAGAAACATTCATTATTTATATTGTTTTTCAGGCCGTGCCATAGCTCAAGCAGTTAGTCGCTGGCTTCCCACCATGGCAGCCCGGGTTCAATCCTGGGTCTGGTCAAGTGGGATTTGTGGTGGACAAAGTGGCACGGGGGCGGGTTTTCTCTGAGTACTTCGGTTTCCCCTGCCAATCTTCATTCCACCAATTGCTCCACAATCATCCTCACCTATCATCTGGGGCTGGTACAATAGGCCAGAAGTGGCTGCAGTACAAGGAACTTAGTCCCACCCTACTAGCAATAAAAAAATATTGTTTTTCAAAATGACTATGACAAAGATTTAGTAATTTCTCTAAACTCTGTGCAAGGGACAGCATGTAACTAATGCAATTGTCAGTAAGATTGTTAAATTATATTTTAATACATTCCATGTTTGTCATGACTGAGTTAGAACAAGGACAGGCCAGGTACATGTTGTATGAAACAAATCAGACCTCTGCAGGAAAGTAGTTATAGTTCTATTCTCAAGATAAAGGTTAATTATGTGTATCATATGAAGCTGACTGAATCAAACACAAGTACATTAACTGAAAAAAAAAATAATAAATGACAAGAAGCCCCAAGACTGGAGAGAGACATAAATGTCTATGCACTCATGCTAAGAAGACAACTCTCTGTGACAGCACTCACCACAGACACCTGCCCCCAGTTGTCTACTTGACCAGTTACACTCAAATAAAGATGTTTCTGTGCCCCTGCATTTGGGTTCCTCAAAGAGCAATCGAGGTTTGAAACCAGGCTGACGGTCAACCCAGCCCCACAATGCCCCTCCTTGAAATCCAAGCTGTCTACATGCTGTCTCTAGGTCAGCTCTTGTCCAACTGAAACACAAGCACATTGCTTGGGTGATACTGGAATCTTTAGCAGTATTTGTTGATAATATAGTGGTTCTGAGCGAGAATGAAAAAGAAATTTAAAGGTAGCGAACCATGTGTAGAAGAGCATTCAGCGTAAGGAGACCTACTGATATTGCAATACATACTGATACAGCTCTATACATTTTATGCGTTTTCCTTCCCTCCTATGCCATGCACTTCTCTTCATCGCTGGATTTTGTTAGACCTATTTCAATTTCTTCTTCCATCCCTCTGCTACTGTAAGCAGATACTTACTAATATATTTGAAGATAAATATGTTACAGTTAATAATCCTACCAAAAATATTGTTCCTTTTTAGCCTATTTCAACTTTTTTCGTTTTAAATTCTCTTTCTGCCCACATTTTCAGTATAAACTGAAGAAACAACAAAGTATGTATATTACTCATTGTGAATGGAACTGATCTACATTATATATACATATGTGTACAGTGTTTTTTCCTATGGAATTCCTAAGCAAGAAATAAAATATTACAAACCGATAACTCATATAAGAATTCAGTTTTAAATATAAATATCTAAATATGCTTATATTTAGAGGGATTAAATATAGCATATCCAAATCTTAACTGCAAGAATTCTGGCATATGAAGCATGAATAATAAAATATAAAATTAAAATAAATTATAATTCAATTTTATTTCTTACATCAAATTATTTTAGTATATTAATTCAACTGTATTAATAACTGATGTCATAACATTTATTTATTTTAAATTACCTTGATTTGTAATGAGAAAATGTACATAGAAGTAAATAAATATATAAATTAAAATAAATTGTATTTTAAATCTATCTGTTACTTCAAATTATTTTGGCATGAAAATTATAATTTATGACGTTTCATAATGAGGAACTTCTTATACAGGTCATTTATAGTATTGCTAGGATAGTGAAGTCATGAAATCTTGAGGGACTGGACATATGACTGGAATGGGGGACACAAGGAACACAAGATAAGTTTTGGTTGTAAGAGATTTTTGAACATTTCCTACGTGAAACAGTGATAAAGATGTGGAAGGATAAAAATTAGGATGGCATTGACCCTTATGATTTTATTACTACAATCTTAGTTATTAAAATGCACTGCACTGTTACCTCAATTTCAGCTCAAAATCTGGACATTTCTGGAATATAGGATTTCTGCATAACCTGTTTAAGTACACAAGGCTGTGGTTCTCTTCTTTTTTGTATCATAACGCACTTCAGATCTTCTAACATCCCCATGTTCCTTCCATTCCCCATAACATGATCATTTATGTTTTGAGGGTTTCTATAAAAAATACTTGCTTATATAAGATCAATGAGGAATTTTATGTCAAATACTTTTACACTTTTTTATTGTCTCAGTGCAGTGACAGGAAACAAGAGTCTGCACTTTAGCTGGAATGACTGGAATATGATAAACCATTCCTTGTGTCATAGAATTCTACATATCTGCCTAACCTCAGCAGAAATGCTAAGTACATTTCTACATATATTCACTGAATTCATAACACTTGAGTTTGGGTCATTTTGTTGCCAGTGATAAATCGACTGTCATTGCATAAAAAGGTTTATAGTGTCTGAGATAAAACCTATTTTGGTCTAAAATATTTTGTGCAGTGTTGCGGTCTATAATACTTTGCGCCTTCCACTCCTGGAATCCTCTTGTCACCCAGATGTGGTAGGGCCCCTACAGGTAATAGGGGGAATGCAATACTCACTTCCTTGAATTTGTACAGACTGATCGCCACTGACTGTTGTGGAGAATCTGCAGCCTTCCTGCTAGTATGGATGGGCCATCCACTAATCGAAGTTGTGACAGTGTTAGAGACTCTTTTGGTTCTACAACACTTGTGAGAACTATGTGATCATCTGGGAAACCCTGTAACATAAAAGACTATGTTTAATAATACAAAACTATGACAGTAAACCCACAGTGTCATTTTCTTACATACTGCAATAACATAGCTCACTTTTCTATGACTAAGCAACAAGCCACTGAAAGTATATTTGACTATACATGTTGTAACAGTACTTTGAGGTTATATATTAGCATAGGTTATGTAATGGAGCCATGAGGTCGTGAGTATGAGTATCCAAAAGGCACTGAAAAGGACATTATGTCAAATTTCAAATGAAGTGTTCTTCCTTGTGTAGGTTATTAAAAAAAAGTCAGGAACTTTGATTTCTACACAAATAAATTTGCATACCGTTATGCCCTTATGTCATAACAAATTAAGATTTCGAACTTAGGGGACCCAAGGCACCCCGCCGAACTATGGAAGTGAAGAATGCTGGTGAACAAACACTGCTTGTCCAACGTGTGGCAACACTATTGTAAACGCTGAACCAGCAGTTGTGACAATTGTAGTAAACTCTGTTTACTGAAAAGTATGAAGAAATGACTTGTAGCAGTAGCAATCCTTAAGTCGGTGACTGAGCAGTCTAATATCGAAACATAATACGAGTTGCTACGATAGGCTATGCCCCATAGCCTACCGACGCCGTAATTATTACGCCACGGGGGAAACCACACCAGGAGAGCCATGGGACACGACCTGTACCACTTCTTCGTCATTGCAGTGTTCTGAATCCAAAGTAAGTGAATCCACGTCGTGTTACTGGCGACCAGAGAGGTGGTTATAGGAACCGACCTAAAGCCAGATAAATATGGTATTGTGCAACTTAACTCACCCACAAATGAGTATGCAGATAATGTAAATAAACGTAGGCAATAGCGGGTCCCCCAGTGCTACAAGTTTATTCCACAGAATTCTAACCGCCGAAGGATCAGAAACTCTACCAATTGGAGATAAGATTCGACCACGACCCTGAACCCCCTCACTGAAGGACCCCCAGTCCATACTGCCCTTTTAAGAGCGTATAGTTTTCTGGAGTGGTTGACGCAACCTGGACTGTCGCCCCAAGGTCTGCAGCAGGTGACAGCAGTTGAGATAGTACACCACTGCTTAGCACATATCAAAATCTTTATACTATTTCCATTTTAATATTATGGTGGTGTAACTGTTAACTAAATTCAATTCTCATTCCATTCAGGATCCTTAAAATAGTTCGTTTAATATTCAGATGGTCCGCCAAACAAAATCCAAGCAGTAAGTGGTCCTTGGTCCAAAAATTTTGAAAAACGCCTAATCTGGTTCGCAGTGAATTAAATCCGCAGTCTTAAACTGAGGCTCGTTTCATGCATTAGGGGCCGACGATGGTTCTGGTTCAGCGCCAACTTTGATCACACTTCACTACAGTTCAGGTCCGCACAGTTCAGGCTCTTGCCATTTCAAGGATCACTGTTTCCGACATTATCGTCGAAATTAATTATACACCCTCATTCACGAACTTCCCCTCCCTTCGTATTTCCCCAGAAATATGGCCATTTTTGTAGATAGCCACCCTCACTAAACAACTGTTGGGAATGGTGTGCATGAGGGTGAGATATAATGACATAAATAATGAACCCCTCCTTTTGCGTATCTTAACAGCGGAAACAAAAAAGCAGGAAGTGAAGCGAACCCCATGGTCGAGCCGGTTTCCAGCCTGTAGCCAGCCGAGTATGAATCTGCTGGAACAGTGAACCATACCACGCTGACCTCATAAACAAATGGAGGATCTACAGAATGGCATATCCGATCTGTTAATTACCTCTTCTCGCCTTTGGTATGATTTTCCATACTCATTTCTTCAATTCCGCTTTCCGCAGTACAATATAAGTGTGCTATGATCTCGATTTGTCTCAGTAACCTAGCCCATTAAAGAGGCAGGAACTTCAAATGAAAGACTCCGTTATCTTCTACTCAACCCGAGCTGACCGTTATGTCCGTACAAGAGGAAACGGAAACGCTGCTTACATAAGTAGACATTGCAGATGACAGAAAAAAAATCTGCATAGTGGGGGGGGGGGGGGAGCCCAACTGGGTCCACTCGGCATGGCGCCCACTGATTGGCCTGTTGTACCTGCCCCGGGTGATTATGATTATGGAGAATTTGGTGGAATGAAGATTGGCAGGGAAACCAAAGTACTCGGAGAAATCCCGCCCCAGCGCCACTTTGTCCACCACAAATCCCACTTGACGAGACCCGGGATCAAATCTGTGCCGCCGAGGTGAGAAACCGGCGACTAACCGCTTGGGCTGTGGCGCGGCCCTGCAGATGACAGAAGCTGATGACCCACTGCTTTCCAGCCATGCTCAATGAAATTGCCGTTAAATATAAAAATGGTATTTGTTAAAATTAATAACTGCAATGAATGTCAGGTGCCCTTTCTCACTTGTTTTTCAAAATTAAATATTATAATAAATTAATAACAACTTTTCCTTTGCTCTGCATTGTTATAAAAGCTTACGTCTCACCGATATATGTATATAATTTAAGCCATAAACATATATCGGTGTGACGTAAGCTTCCCAGTAAATGCAAAGTATGCAAGACTCAGAACGAAGACTAGAAAAGAAAACAAGCACTGTGATTATTTTACGAACAATTCTGAACGCTCCAAAAAAGCAGTGATTGAATGTGGACATTTTTCATTCAAAATAGATATCAAGATTGTTATTATTTACTAATAAACCGGCATTGGTAATATGCCCTAGTACAGATGGTCAGTAAAAAGCGGTGACCATGTTAAGGTATTAATAATAATACCTAAGAGCTACTTTCCCCTACAGAGAGTATAAAAAGGATTATAAAAATCGAGAAGGCTTATAAAGCTGTCGGTACCCACTGGCTAGGATGTGCAGGATAAAAAACTAAATTAATGAAAATACAGATTTTGACAGACGAAACTGGATAATTTCAGTAACTCCTAATCAAACTTAACATCTGGTATCTGACGTTCATACACGGTGGGTATGAACGGGAACGTCGACAAACTTCTACCAGACTGCACGACGTCATATCCCAGAACTTTAATATCATCATCGTCCGTTGCATTATCAGGCCTTCTGAGATCTGTTGGGGGCACACGGTAGCATAGTTGGTCGAGACTCTATGCTACAAGACGAAAGATCGCGAATTCGAGTCCCGATTTCAAGTGACCTAATCCTTCCTATAGCCCTGGGGTCGACTCACTAACAGAAATGAGTACCAGGAAGATTCCTGGTGGAGTAAAGCGTGGCCGGCGCGTAAGGCTGACAACCTTACCGCCATCTGTGAGCCGACTGTCTGGAAAATGTGGGAGCCTCGACCTCTCACACCTGTATGGACCTTCACGACCTGTTACAGAGATAGCTTTACTTTACTTTCACTTTTTACTGAGATCTGTTACGGATATTACAAAAGACAGACATCCATCGTTTCAGAAATCTTCGAATGTGTCGGGATATGAACAGACACTCTCACATGAAATGACCTGAAAGCAAAATGAAACTTGACACATACAGGCAGTTGCAACACAGGTTCTGTGAACATCTGTGGGTGGACTGGATATGTCCAACAAGACACCACGGTTCAGGGCCACCAGAAGCGAAATAACCAAACCTCACAAGGTTCAGAGAGAGAAGCGAGAGAAGCGAGAGAAGCCGAATTAGAAATATAAACGCACTAAACCTGGATGAAACCGCAATGGCCATGAACTTACAATTCGCAGAACGATAATATATGGGCGCGAGAGTAAGACCAAGGCTGCAAGTTATGTTTACAAATCATCATCATCAAGGTGCGCAGAAAAGGTACAAACAAGAATACCCGTGGGTTATGCAATGAAGTCTACCGTGTCCTTGACGTTCAATTTAAATACGACATAAATGGCTAGTAACTTGCTGCTGTCTGGTTACTGGCTGCCTGTATTGACAAGTTGCTCCTGAGCTCCAGCACCACGCCATGCAGACGAACGGGGAAGTACTCTTAGCCTCTGTGTTAGATGGAGGCGAGTGTCAGCTTCATGCTCCGGCCTCTTCCACCCCAGGGAGCTGCTGGCACCTGCTGTGTAGGAGCCCAGAATAGGTATGGATGTCATAGCGCAAAGAAACCCCGTAATTCCAGCTGGGAATAGAACCTGTTGTCCAACCCGTTGGCGAGATAAATAGGCATTTATTTCCAAATATGTAAAATATCTGCCACTATATATATATATAAAAGGTGACGCTATCCCTGTAACAGTCCATGTAGGCCCATAGGGTTGTGAGACGTCGAGGCTCCAACATTTTCTTGACAATCGGCTCATAGATGGCGGTAAGGTTGACAGCCTTAGGCGCCGACCGCCCTTTAACCCCAGAAAGATTCCCGGCACTCATTTCTGTTAGAGGCTGAATCGACCCCAGGGCCATAGTGCGACTGGAAGGATTAAGTAAACTTAAAAATCCAATTACCTCACTGGGAATCGAACCCCCGACCTTCCGACTTGTAGCACTGTGCCTGAACCAACTACGCTACCTCGTGTTCAGGAATAAGTCTGATAAAAGGCCTATAGCTGCCCTAATATGAGGCCCTCCACAATCAGCTTTTTAAGTGATCATTTTCCAAGTTAGGGATGGGTGTGTCTTATATAATGCAGGTATATTTATGAAAGCAATGTGCAGCTTTAAGCCAGATGTCAATAATATTATTAAATCCCTTACAGAAACACAGTATTTGCTTTGCCTCTGTTGCACTTGAGGCAATTTTTTCAACAGTTTCGCTGACTGCATCACATACTCTTGTGCATCTCTGGAAGGAACTTCCCTTCCAAGCCATACTTGTGAGAGCTGATGGTATGGTACCAGTTAGTAAAAAAGTAAGTAAAGCTATACCTGTAACAGGCCGTAAAGGCCCATAGGGTTGTGAGACGTTGAGGGTCCCACATTATCTAGACAATCGGCTCAAAAATGGCGGTAAGGTTGTCAGCCTTACTCGCCTGCCGCGCTTTACTCCCCAGGAAAATTATTTAATTCCTGGTACTCATTTCTGTTAGAGGCTGAGTCAACCCCAGGGCCTTAGTGCGGCTGGAAGGATAAGGTCAATTGAAAAAAATTCAATTACCTCATCGGGACATGAACCCGCGACCTTCCTGCCTGGTACCAGTTACTTTATAATTACTTTAAATCATAATGCTCCCCAAATAATAGACCTCTTCCTATCTCAGTGCAGCAGTTCTTCTCAAGAAGCTAACAGTCGCTCAGCTATTTAAGAAACTCCCTACTTTTATGAAACGCCGGAGTTCATTACCTGTGTGTATCTGATTCTACCGTCCCTTCCAGATCAGTACTTAGTCCCCTTAAAATAAACACCCAAGCTAGATTAAATAGCATGGGGGCCAAGGAAACGATGGGTTAATGCAGTGGAAACAGGCAGTACAGAGATTTTGTAAGTGAGAAGCTGGAAAAGAGAATCTATAGACTGGCAAGTCTGGAGGCATCATTTTTTAAATGAGGCCAAGGCTCTACTTCGGCCTGAGAAGGAGGAAGAAGGGGAGTTAATTACCGTCTCCACAACAGCCAGCCACTGCAGCCTGAAGAATTCAATCCACATTCCCACACTTTAGTTCTTAAAATTCAATTATAACATTACCCTCTTTTTTTATTGCTAGTGGGGTGGGACTAAGTCTCTTGTACTGCGGCCACTTCTGGCCTATTGTACCAGCACCAGATGATAGGTGAGGGTGACTGTGGAGCAATTGGTGGAATGAAGATTGGCAGGGGAAACCGAAGTACTCGGAGAAAACCTGCCCCAGCGCCACTTTGTCCACCATAAATCTCACTTGACCAGACCCGGGATCGAACCCGAGGCCGCCGCGGTGGGAAGCCAGCGACTAACCGCTTGAGCTATGGCGCGGCCTAACATTACCCTCACGTCTATAGCTGTGTTCCAAATAGTTTCTGCCATGGGTGATTATAATATATAAGTAGTTTGTATTCTTTGTAAAATATTATTAGGGTGATAAAATCAAGAATACTGAGATAAGCGAGCACTCATACGAGATGAGAAATGTGTACAGAAATTTAGTCAGAAAAATTAAAACCAAACTCCATATATGAAGAAAATAAAATGCTTCATGGAGGTGTATTGGCATCACTCAGTCTGTTGAAATGATCACTGGCCCAATTTTCACTTCCTGCAACATCCGCATTATTTTTATTTTTATTTCTTTATTTCAGGCACTAGTTCTGTCACTCTCATTTACAAGAGCTATGGTATTATATTGATATAATTCAGTCAGAGAGTCTGGCATTGCTGGCAACAGAACTATGTGATTTACAGATTCAAGAATCTTCTCGTTTGATTTTATCCCTTCATTGGGTTGACGTGTTTAGGTTCCACAGAAACCAGTTCTCCCACTCTGTATCTCCAAACCACTGTCTTCCATAACAGCCTAAGTATGGCTTCGGCGTTTGTATTTATGTCAATTCCCTTCTTCTTCTTCTTCTTCTTCTTCCTCCTCCTCCTCCTCCTCCTCCTCCGCCTTCTCCTCCTTTTCGCCCCCTCTTCCTGGTGGTGACCAGCTGAACACAAGTTCCTCTATTTTCTCTTGACTCCTGAAGACATCTTAAATAATTTAATTAATCCGCTTTTATTTTACTCCTCAATTTGTCACTTCAGCTCCATATAACAGGATACTTTCAAGTATGATACAACTTACTTTTCTTGGAAATATTTGTATTCCACGTAATGTTTTTTTTCGTGTTATTTTTCCATACATATTCTGCTTTAATACCTCTGACACGTGTTAAAGCTTTGGCTATTGGTATAATACACTGCTGAACCCAAGTACAGAGTGATTCTTTCAAACAGGAACCCAATATTTAGAATGTCAATCACGTCACGTGTTAGAGAGCTAAGACCATTGTAGTGAAACTCGTATGAGCAGCAAGCCTTGCGCATTGCAAGCAGTGTACTACATGGCGCTCAGTGCAGAGAAGCGCGTATTGTTGGTAGAGCGTTTTCTCAAACAGAATCGTTTAAAACAACCCAGACTGATTACAGCCACCGTTCTGGACGTTCAGCATCAGCAAAATCTGTGATGTGGAATTACATGAAACAGTTCAGGCAGACAGGAAATGTGAACATGCCGAAACTTGTTCGCCAGTCGACTGTTTTTAAGAGACATGTATAGTAGGGATTAGTGTGAGACTGAAGGCAAGCCCGTAAAGTCATTGCGAAAACTTGCACAACAAAACGGAATGTCATACAGCAGCTGTCGCAAAGAACCGAAGACATTGAAATTGTTTCCATACAAAGTACATGTTATTCAGCAGATGTTACCACGGGACTGTGAAAAGCGCCATCATAAGTGAGTGGTCGCATTAAGAGGTGGAGGATGATCCTCGCATCTTAGACGTGACTTTTATCTTTGTATCTCTTACTTACTCATGGAGCTGAGCCCGTCTGGAGGAGCCGCCAATTCTGCAGCTACTCAAGAATTTCCCAACACTTTATGGAACCCGAAGGTTCATTACCGTGTTCACAAGAGCCCTCCACTGTTCCCTATCCTACCATCCCATCCTATCTCTCTAAAATCCATTCTAATATCGTCCACCCACCTACGCCTTGGTCTTCCCTGTGGTCTCTTTCCTTCTGGCCTTCCCACCAATATCCTATACGCATTCCTCGTCTCTATCTCTATAGAGGGGAATATAATAATTTGTTAATGAAATTTGCATGTTGTAGTAGACGGTCTTTGGATTAGGTTAAATACGGAATTTCTAGAACAAATAATTAACTGTCGTTAACTTCGGAAGATGTTAGTTACAAACACAAAGACGTTAATAGGAGGAACGTTCAAATGTAGCAGCCCTAATGATCTTCATTTACCAGACGTAACCTTCTTTAACGAGTTTCACCGTTACAGGAATGGGAAGTGGTGACTTTGTTGTTTTCCTGCATTGGAGATGTTGATAGCGCAACCTGTTAGTGACAAATTGTTACCCTTGTAAGAGGAGTGTGTAAGACCTTTGTTATCTCGAAGTCCTTGATGACACATTGTGTCGTTTGTACCGGGAAACCTTGCGGCACGCTCATCCACGTGCCACGGAGATAAGGGCTGTGACGCAATCTAAACAGGCCACGGGTTCGAACAACTTTATCTGCACAAAACAAACAGAAGATTCTCAGAGAACTTGTTAATGACTTCGTACTGCTCTCTTCTCACACATACAGCAAATGATGTCTGTGTCGGGAGAGGATGTGGATTCAGTGGAGAAGAGAGATCTCCTGCCTTTGCCAGGAGTCGAACCAATATTCCTCAGCCGTCCAATCTGTGGACTTTTCGCTGTACCGACTACGCTATCCCAACTCCTATAAAACAACGGGAGGCATCATAATTTTGCATAGGTCAGTTCTTAGGTTTATACATAGAATTCAGACAAAAAGATTCTGAACTGAGTAACAGGAAGTAACCGCCGACTTTAAGCTACATGTAACTTATTCCTGAATGTAATTTTGATTTATTACAATCGTTTTCGGGCAGCCCCTGTGGTCTAGTGGTCAGAGTTTCTGGCTACTGATCCAGAGGTCCGGGTTTGATTCCCGGCACTACCAGATTTTTCTGAGAAGTAGTGGGCCTGGAACGGGGTCCACTCAGCCTCGCGAGGATAATTACGGAGCTCTTTCAAGGAAATAGCGGCTCCGGTCTAGAAAACCGAAATTAACAGCCGTGGAGATTCGTTGCGGTGACCACGCGACACTCTCTATCCGCAAATTTTGGCACTAACTTCGCCGACAAGCGGCGGTCGCTCGGTCGGTATAGTTCGCTTGCGGACTAGAGCCATGGAGTTTGTTGTTGTTGTAGTTGTTGTTGTTGTTGTTATGACAGAGAAGTTCAAGTCTGTTTATTATCAATGTTCGTCTGTCTTCTTTTTACACCCCCTTCATTTTGCTCGTATAGCCCTACAGCAGTTACAGCTATAATGAACTGCCATTCTTCTGTATATTTCATCAGTTTTCACAGACGATTCACAAACGCCATCTTTTTTCCGTGCAGCTAAGATCAGGTTTAAAGTAAACTCCAACTACCTTTAATTTTTAACACAATTAACATTCACGCTGTGAATTCATTAATATTAGGCCTACAGGATTCTTACTCACTGCTTAAAGAGTTCTATCTTCTCGGATATAACACCGTGTAGTCCGTTAAAAGACAATCCGACGTTTCGGAGGAACATGCAGCCTGCGTGTTCAGCGTCGAAGAGTAAACCAAGCAAGAAACCAACATGACGCAGATAGCAAGCAGAGCTCACTCATTGCCCTTGCGATCCTCTGAGCTCATCGTCTTCCTAGGAGATTATGCCCCTTTCTTCCTGTTATTTCTCACGTGGCTCCATCTCTTAACTTTCAGCTCTCGTAAATCATTTTCTACACTGTCCATCCAAACAGTGTACGATGCGTAATGTTTATTTTAAAGTTTTGCTCTCTCCTGTGCAACTTTCGTCACAGTGAGACATGTAGTTCTTCAGCTTCAAGTCAAATAGCTTAATTTTAACAACTCGAGCAGTCAGAGATCACGAAAAGCTGATTGTTTATGATAAATAAGAATAAACACGTCACGGCCTAATCTGATCAAGCTACATTGAAGTTTTCGCTTTAGGAACTGAAGAAAACAACTGAAATTTTCAAAATAGCTTATCTCGTATAGAATCATCCGGAATTTAAAAATGAAAAACGTGGTTTTCTGGGTTGCAACGCCGTTTACGAGGGAGAGTCAGTAAATATGTCACAAATGAAAGTAAATTAGCTGTAATGGAAGTAATAGTTTTTTTCTGTATGTATCACTAGATAGCAGCACAGTCCAGCTTCATGACAGTCTAGGTAACAGACAAGTATGCGCATGTTCAGATGTTGGTTTCAGCAGTCAAAATGGCGATAGTGCTTTAGGAGTATACTACCGAAGAGCAGCGTTTTGTTGTGCGTGCTTTGTGGACAAAAGTACTCAATGCAAAGGATATTCACAAATACATGAAACAGCAGTCAAAAGATTTATATGCTGATGGTTTCGGCGCCCTGGTAAAGCGATGGGACAAGTGTATATCAATGTTGGTGGAGGATATGTCGAGAAATTTTTTTTTTCACAGTCAAATATCACATGTTTTATGCTTCACATCCATTTGCGGCCTATTAATTAATTCTCCCTCTTTGTTTGGAGACAGGCCGATGTGTCGGAGGCATGTAACGCTTGCATTTTCAGGGCCGAAGAGTAAGCCGAACATGAAACCAGCAGAAGGGGAAGGTAGACTTGACTCAGCTACCGGTGCTAAACTCCAGAAGACCGTGCTCTTCACAGACACGGCCATGAGAACCTCAAATCCAACTCGTCCAAGAACTTCCGTAGCTGCTACTTCGTGCGTTTGTTACAATGAATGTTGTGTGTGGAAGGCAGACTTTGATTAATAATCGGGCTACCGTAGCGAGTGGGAGATGAGCTAATGTGGGAACGGAAGCTTACCTCTACACGCTGTACGGTTTACCTTGTCTACGTAGGCTTGGTAGATTTAATGGGCGGGAGATGCACTAGTGAATTTGTGACTGCATTTTGCTTTTTCGTAAAATGTAATTCAGCGTAACGATTCAAGAAATCAAGATGTAGACGAAACTGTCTCAGTCTTGGACTGAACGATGGGATCTCAAGTTCGAATCCCACTCAGAACATAAAGAGACTTCAAAATAGACCGCTTAATAGCTTGGGGGCAGAAAAATATGGCATTCGCGCGTTCTGATTTTTCAAGGCCCACACGGTCTCATGTCCTACGGTTAACACAGGCGATTTTCTATGGAGTAAATTGGCCGCAGAATGAGCTGACAATTACTTCCATATTATTTCGAGGTCTAGAACATTATACGGACGTCCACTGCATTTTTTTCACACTGTGCTACTTATGTCCAGGGGTAACTTGCCTATGAAGTTACTGAACCACTGCATCACACTTACCCAGAGAGCTGAACAGTTAAGAAAGTAATACCAACCGTAACAGATTAAATTAACAACATAATTAAACCCAAGGTAAAGTATAAAACGTAAAGCTATCAGGATATAAGACCATGGAGGCCCATAGGGTCGTGAGACGTCGAAGCTCCCACATTTTCTAGACAATCGGCTCACATATGGCTGTGAGGTCAGCCTGACGCGCCGGCCGCCCGCCCTTTACTCCCAGGACGATTCCTGGTAATCATTTCTGTTAGAGGCTGCGCGGACCCCAGGGCCATAGTGCGGCTGAAAAGATTAGATCAATTGATAAATCCAATGACCTCATCGGGAATCGAACCCGCGACCTTCCGTCTTATAGCATAGTGCCCCAACCAACTATTCTACCGCGTGCCCCCATAAATGAAACCAAGAAGTGAAACATTTATAATCATTTCGATTTGTCTCTTGGCGTCAATGTGTGCGCCTGTGGTGTGGGTGCTCCTGTAGAGGAAGCGGTGACCAAGCGTCAGCAGACCGTGTCATAGCATCAAGGCGACACTCGTAACCTCAGCAATGGCCTATACCGTGTCGTCTGACTATGAGAGCTTCCGGTCCACTGCTGTATCAGACCCACATATTTCCGTTCCATGCACAGAAGGGACCACAGATCGATGATAAGTTCCGGGAAGAACATGGTATGCCTATTCTTGGAAAATATTGTAAAAAAAAAGACTCCGTGGTCTACAGTCCGCAAGCGAACTATATCGACTGAGCGAACGCCGCTTGTCGGCAAAGTTAGTGCCAACTTTTGCGGATAGAGGGTGTCACGTGTTCAGTGCAACGGCTCCCCACGGCCGTTCATCTCGGTCTTCTAAACCGGAGCCGCTATTTCCTTGAAATAGCTCCTCAATTATCCTCACAAGGCTGGACCCCGTTCCAGACCCACTACTTATCAGAAAATCTGGTAATGCCGGGAATCAAACCCGGGTCATCTGGATCTGTAGCCAGGAACTCTGACCACTAGACTATATATGTGGTCCGGAAACGATTGTGAGAGATCAAAATTACATTCACGAATAACTTATATGTAGCTTAAAGTCGGCGGTTACTTGCTGCTTCCAACCACGCTACCGCGTGCCCCCATTGTGGCTGAATATACACGTTAAAAACCACCGAACTAAAAGAGAACTTTCTTCATAGTCATCGCCATGAAAACCTCAAAACTTAAAAGAGAACTTGTACCACGGAGTGAAAAGTAACAAAGTTCATTTCTCGAAATCTGGGGATAATTTCACTACTTCGGCTTGAAAATCGAAACCAAACAAAAGAGGCCAGGCCAAAGAAGAAGCTCTGTTTTAATGCCTTCCGCAAGACTGCGTGAGCACATGTTTAAGTCAACGCGACAGCGCGCTTGCCCGAACATTGACGAGTGGGAATTAGCACTTCGGAGGTCGGCCATGTTTTGCAAATGCTTGTAACTAACAACTTTCGTACTCTGTAACCAGCTAAACGCCAAGTTGTACCTTTCGTAAATGGGAAATTATAAAACGCTATGATTCACAGTAGGCCCATGTAAAACAGCTCTTAAATTATTAATTACCATATCTTAGTCTTTAAAGTACAGGTTGGAATGAGAGTTACTGAACAAAATAATATCAACTATTACTGAGGAATGAATTAAAATAGGTCACGATCTCTTCGTTATCCTTCCCCTTTAATCGCCATTCCATTCGATGCTATAGACCAAATTCTATAACTTATATCAGCGTTCCTGGCTACAGATCCAGAGGTCCGGGTTCGATTCCCGGCGCAACCAGATTTTCTGGATCTGGAACGGGGTCCACTCAGCCTCGTGATGATAATTGAGGAACTATTTCAAGGAAATAGCGGCTCCGGCCTAGAAACCCGAAATTAACGGCCGTGGGGATTCGTTGGGATGACCACGCGACACCCTCTATCCGCAACAGTTGGCACTAAACTTCGCCGACAGGCGGCGGTCGCTCGGTCCGTACGGTTCGCTTGCGGACTAAAATCACGGAGTTTTGTTTTGTTTTTTATATATGTGAGGAAGCGTTGTTTCATAAGTCTAGAAATAAGTTTAACGACGTTATTCTTTTACAACATATTTCGTAGAATAAGTCCCCCTATTAGAAATTTGCTAAATTGCATTCCAGCGCATTGAACGCCCTTATCCGCTACGAATGTCTGACAGATACTGCGCAGTAACCACTTCTTATCATCATAAAAACAGAGATAATTCATTTATGGAATAATTCTCCGCTGCCAAGAATGTGGTCAGCATCTCCCCACTTTCAAGAAGGCAACCAATTGTTGCCTTGCCACGTGAGGCGTGATTTTTCAGCAGCGCCTGCACAATAAATAGAGATCTGGTATTCATTCCTTTCGGAAGAATAGTGTTAATGATTACTGAAAAGAAAGAGCAGAGAAGAACATTTGGAAAAGAAGAAAGCAGCATGGAAATTGAGGAAAGGCCTAAAGAGGAACTTCAAATATATATGTGGCTTGATTTTTCAGAGTTGTTGAATCAATTAGGCGAGGCATGTAGCAGGCATTACGGAAGAAACAATGAATTCCTTAATTGAGAAACGTTACCGGAAGTGGGAGACGAAGACATAAATGGGATATCATTCAAAATTTGGGGTAAGCTGTCATACGAACTACATTAAAAAAAAACTGTATAATTTAATCCACACTATACGTTTCGACGGCCAAGCGATCATCGTCAGGTGTAACGCAGAAATATAATGTCACGATGTAGGGGTGACTACAGACGGGGTTTGAATTGGTGAATGGTTATACTGACCACTTATACGAGTATACACTACTCGGAACTACAAGTAATTACAGCGCTATCGCTGATCTACACATTTTACAAATCACCACAGCACCCGCTAAGCCTTTTTCTCTGCCATGTCTTCACCAGCCGTTCCATGGCAACGGCTTCTAACAGTGCAGATTCTTCAGCTTCACGCGCTCAGGCCCTGTCTTCACAGTCACCCGTCCAGAAATCAAATGAATTATCAATTTAATTATAGCGTCATCTCTTCTCGGCCTCCCTTGCAGAGCTCAACTCACTCATTACTCCAGCTGTCCTGGTTATAACTTCTAGGCATGGACCACACAGAAAACGCCGTTCTTCTATTGTTGCGTGCGTATTCGTTGCAGCGGGAACGTGTTTACTGAGTCGTTGCCTAGAAACATTAGCTATTTATTTGCCTTAACCCGTGGTCCTTGCATAGCAAAGAGATGTACATGCTACAATATTAAAAATCCACACTTGAATGCAATTCACATTAATACACATTAATGAGTAAACATGTAAAGAAAGCTATAAATAATTTCTACTACAAATTATGTCTAATAAATAAGTAAATTATTCGATTTTTCCTAAGCCTCTACGAATGAGCACTGCAATGTATGCACTGAAATATTCCGTGACAGCCACCACTCAGATCTGTGTCTACCCACAATTCACAGTCACTTTCCTAACAGAAACTTTACGAATCATTTTTATTCCATAAAAATTGAGATAGAACTTTCTTCCGAAATGTCTCTAAATGCCTATCATATTACACGACGTCGCATCTTCATGGTCACCGCCGTCAAAACATCAAATCTCACAAACTGTAACAACCAATGAAACAACAGAGGCAATTTTAAGTTTATTTTGCCATTTGCCCCATCGAATTACGGGCCAAATTTAAAAGTAGTTACAAGCTTAAGACCCGCGACATGAAGACGTATGGCGGAGTGGAAGCAAAGCTCCGTCGGCTTTAGAATAGGTACGAGGTCAGCATCACACTCCAGTACTCACTGGAGAGGTTGCTGGATGGTTCGAGAACGGGTCTGGGAGTGACAGTGCCCCTACCGAATGGAACTCCTGTTATCCAACCGGCAGATCTTTACAATGAAACTATAAGGTGGGTAATATACCAGTCAGTGTTGTGGTACTGCATGATGCTGAACCTCCGTCAGCCCCACAGAAACAGGTTCTGTTGCCTAGCGAGGTCAACGTTTGGCTCGTCTTGCATGATGGTTCTCGTTTTCGGTGCATGAAAAGCTCTCTCCACTCTAGTTTCACTTGTAATACCACGGTTCAAAACTCGTCTGAACCATGATTGTACTAATTTCTTCCATGGTGCAATGTCTTCTATTATCTCAAACCTATCACGCCCATTACAGCTGTGTTACTTCCATTTGTGACTCTCCCACGTAATAATTTTGATAGTGGTCTAGATCACGAAACTTTGGGCTTTAGTACAGGTCCAAACCAAGACACAAGCAAGACTGTCACTGATGTCATCTTTTTGTTGTTTGTTTCGCGACACTCTCAGCGGCTCGGGCTGTACGATGATTGGTGAATGACGCGGGTAACCGGGACACTACACCGCCGTTTGGATGGACTGAGGAAAACCACAAACACCCTCGATCACGATAGTCGGTGTCCCGACCGAGATTCGAACTGAGTATCTCCCGAACACAAGCCCAGAGCTTAACGCTTGAGCCGGCTTATTTGGTATCTCGGATGAACTTCACCTGTTCGTACAAACCATTTTCCGTTAAATGCTTCCACATAGGCCTACGTGATGAGGCTGGAAAATGTTATAAATTAATGAGACAATTAGTCTAATTTCTTCTGGAATCAAACCTAGGCTAGCGGATCGGATATCCTGACCGGAGTTTCCATGCTTTTCCTCAGTCTTTCCAAGGATAATACCTCAATTCCGGCAACGACTGCTCCCTTCTATGTCCTTTCTAATTCGTGATTCACTGATCACCTTATCATTCAACGCCATATTGCCTGAGACACTAACATTGTCGTTGAATAAATGTGTAAATATATAAGATACAGGTGTTAATCTTGTAACATTAGCTATGGGTATCAACAAATTGCTTTCATAAGAAATCAGAACCTTAGTAATAAAAAGAGAGAAGCAACTTGCAGGTAAATTCTAACTAGTTGCTGTCTTTGCGCAAGTGTTTAAATCCATATGCCTAGAAAAATGAACCATGAAATGTCTGCAGCAATTAAAGAGACAAAGTGAAACAGTTACTGACATTTGAGGTTGGAAGTACTCTGTACCAGTTCCACATGTCTCAGGGGTCACGGAATATGTCTGCAGACTGCCACGCAGTGACAACTTGAGCGGGGCAGAATAAACCACGCTTCACATAATGCAACACCTACTTTACTAGGGATAATTGGTAACCACGGAGATTAAGACTTCCGCTGACAAATGATCTTCAAAATACTGAGAAATAGTACAATAAAAGAGAGACTTGACATGAACTGAATTCAAAATTTCTATGAGTTTTCTTAAAAGGAATAAGCAAGTGGGTTCCCAGTTCTTCTGCGTAAGTGGTTTAACAGTAGACAAGCTACCCGCTTTTGGAAAATGAAGTACTTCTCTATACATGACTTAGAACTTTCATCTCAGATTCTTCTGATAAGCCTATAAGAGACTGAACTGGAGTTTTTTTGTCTTGTTTTAAAACAAGAACAAATCCTCTTTCGTGTTACGTGTTAAAATTCCAATACTTCCGTCGAAATGTCGGAATTTCCACAATTTTGAAGTGCTGTGTCCTTTAAAAAAACTCAAAATTAACCTTTATGGACAACAATATAATATTATTTGATATTAACTGTGTCCAAACCAGCTGTAAATGCTGCAAATTGAAAAATCACTCGCCGTTCGTGCAGTGCATTTTAGGGTTTGGAATTATAAAAGGTGAGAGTACCTGTGTTAATATGATTCCTAAAATTAAATCCTTGATCCGACATACGAGTATTGTTCAGTGGACGACCAGTGTGACAGCGAGTCCAAATTCAAAAACCTGTGCCAGTTTTTCCAAAATGTTGCAAATGCCACAGCATATAAAAGCATCATACAATGTCCAGTTTGGGTTAGGTGTTACATGTGAATATTTTACCATTAAGATAGGTAAATTAAAGATTACCATTATACCCTAGCACCACGCCATGAAGACATTTAAGGAATGGATCAGAGGATTGATCTAGAGATTGGGTAGTTTCAGGACCGTCATGAGCTGTTGGAAATTGAAATCCGGCTGTCCATCCAGTGGCCAGTTATTTTACCGAACCGATAGGACAAGGTTGACTTTATCAACACGTTTATCTACATACAGTACCTTCTTGTGTCTTGATTTATAATCTGTTGTTCCAGTTCTGGTCTTATAAATCTTATCCCTCGTGATTTTGGTTTGTCCTCTTCCTTTCTTCTCAAGATTCCACGTTTCATATCCTCATAACAGTCTACACATAAATATTAACGCACTCCATAAGGAGCCGGGATAGCGTAGTCGGTATAACGACTGGCTACGGGCTGCATGACCGAGGGATCGGAGCTCTCCACGTCGTCCAGACCGGCTCTGGGGTCCATCCAACCTCCTATATAACGGGTACCGGGGGCTCTTACCCAGGGGTAAAGCGGCAGGGCTTTGAAGCTGACCACTCACCTCCAACTAGTGATAAGGTCAAGAAAATGTGGATCTATACATCCACCCTCCGTACGTCTTCATGGCGTAGTGCTTAGTGAAGCACAGGAACAACTTTACCATTTTTACCTTTCACATATTTAGACAGGAGAGGGAGGTCAAAAGATGCCTGTTGGATACATCGTGCAATTTCAAATTCCCCATCCCAGACAATTTTTTAAGACAAGACGGCATTCTTCATTAAACTCGTGAGGCTACGAAACGTGAATGAAGACTACCCCCCCCCGAAGCTTCATTCAGAGCTGCTCTCTACTCCAGCTGACATCAGGCCTGACCCGAACAATTGACCTATGCCTCGACATAAGTCAAGAGGCCATGTCTCCTCTAACTGGATCAACTAACTTCCCCATTCAAACTTCCCTCGGCGCCATTTGCTTTGTAAGCCATGAAATACAGTTTTGTAACTCTTAGCGTTGTTACTGAGAGGTTCGTAGCGAAAGAGATCATAGCAATGCACCGCATTTCTTCAGGGTTTCTCGACTGCAGTGTCGCGATGTGAGTTTAAGCAGCTTAAGCTACGGCATTTTAGATCCAAATGCGTTTCTTTACTTGTAACCCATTAAATCACAGTAATTGCTGGGTGTATCTCCCACTTAAACATTGAAGTGATGTATTTTGTTCGCTGTGTATTTACGGATTCCATGATTGCCAGAATAAACGACGATTATTTCCCTAAATAGCATTAACCACCTGGCCCAGGCTGCGCCATAGCTCAAGCGGTTAGTCGCTGACTTCCCACTGCGGCGGCCCGGGTTCGATCCCGGGTCTGGTCAAGTGGGATTTGTGGTGGACAAAGTGACGCTGGGGCAGGTCTTCTCCGAGCACTTCGGTTACCCCTGCCAATCTTCATTTCACCAATTGCTCCACAATCACCCTCACCTATCATCTGAGGCTGGTACAATAGGCCAGAAGTGGCCGCAGTACAAGGGACTTAGTCCCACCCCACTAGCATTAAAAAAAAACACCTGGCCTTCGTAATGTATACGGAGTGTTTTCTGTAAGACAGAAGCTTCATTTCTTAATACAATTTAGATGAACTGTGGGCTTTAAAGTGTATCTTAGCATTAGGATTTCCACTTGTATACATTTATTATTTTTTCAGTATCTCAACCGTACATCGTAGTAGTAGTAGTAGTAGTAGTAGTAGTAGCAGTAGTAGGAGTAGGAGTAGGAGCAGTAGTAGCAGTAGTAGCAGTAGTAGGAGTAGGAGTAGGAGCAGTAGTAGCAGCAGCGACAGTAGTAGTAGTAGTGGTTGTGGCGGTGGTGGTAATGGTAGTAGTGGTAGTGATGGTGGTAGTGGTGGCAGTAGTAGTAGCAGTGGTGGTGGTGGTGGTAGTAGTGGTAGTAATTGTAGTAGTACTAGTAGTAATGCCAGTAACAGCATACCACCGCCGACGACGACTATAATGATAATTATTGTAACGCTGATAGCCAGACCGTCGCTAAACAACGGCTCGGTAAACAAACCTCAACAATAGAGAGATTGTCTTCTATGGGGTCTGTGCCGCGACCGTTGCTATGCAATGCTTCGGTAAACACGTTTCAACAACGGAGGTGTGATTTGAAGACTTTATGTGTGCTATAGTGCTGTGGGATTGGGAATATGTAATTTAGTGAGACTTTATAGTTCATGTGTTATTAATGCGTTGCCAGGAAGCGGACAGTGAAGACTAGTGGAAAAAGACTGAGAAGATTAATATGGAGTGATTGTAAATTTTGTAAATCAGCAAGTATATAATAATTATTTGCAATTACGACCTGTAGGTTGTTAATAAATCCAATTACCAATCCGAGCCCACGTCTCAGTCACCCACACACGTGACATTATGATGTTTGGGGTTATTCTGGGCACTTAGTACTATGACCTCAAGTAGGTTTACTGTACTAACCACTGACATTATGGGCAATAACGAATTAACCTGGAGCACTGTGGTGGAATTACGATTGGCATGGAGAACAAAGGCATTAAAAAAAGCATGACGCAGCACCTCTTCATCCACCAAAAAACCATCATGAATGACCTGATAATGAACCAGACCTGAGCTGTGAGAAATAGGAAACTAGTGGACTCCGTCAATCTTCGACACGGCAGCGGTAACAAAGAATTCGCGCAACGTTAGGCCACAGTTTGAGGGTTTAGTTTTATTCTCAAAATAAACAGCGGCTGTTTCTATAGAGACCTACATATCAGTGGTATTTGTAATATAGATGCACTATGTCTTCTTGGACGTAAGAAAGGGCTCTTGTAATATTACTGAGATGAATATCTTCTTATAAGAACCTGAAGAAATATTTGTTTCCTCTCGCAAAATGCAGTGCCTCTCGCTACTTCCCCCCCTTCCATTCCCCCTTTTCTCCATCCTTCTCCCCCCTCTCAACTTATAAAGAAATTATATGATTTGAGAATCTCACAGCGGTGGTTATGAAGAGTTACCTACCTAACGAAACTAGGTTTCTCTGTGCAGTCAACAGGATCCGCAGACTTCTCTCTTCTGGGATGAGATCTGATATAACGTTACGATTTACTAGACTACATGGCGTCACCTTCCAGAAGACAGTAATCTTCACAGTCGTAATAACCTCAAATCTCGAATTGGACAGTTATGTGCTGAAAAAATGCCGCTATCTGAACACAAGACAATATGTACAGAATAAACGTACACACAGACATCCATGCCTTGAGTGGGATTCGAACCCACGATCCCAGCTTTCGAATGAGCAAAGACAGTTCATACCATAGACCGCTCGGCTACCGTGGCTGCCTTTAAAATATTTAAATTTATTATTTATTTACACGTAACTACGTTTTCCCAGTTTCTTAGTTTCTGTAGAGTGAAATGGAAGGGCGAACGGAAACGATTAATTCAGAAACTTGTGGAAAGGAACAGTCGTGATCTGTTTCAAAGTTCTATTCCAGCATCTTCCTTGGGGAGGGGTTGAAAAAAAAAAACAGAAGTAATTTGTCAGGACATCGGCCTCTGGCGTGAGAATTGGAACCACGCCCACCGAATACAAAGCAGGATTGCCACCCGTCAACCGAGAAGTTCGTTACACCTAGTAAAATCAGGATTCGGCAGAAAGTATTAGACATTTTGTAAATTAAGCAACAGTATTTTAAACGAAAAGGTGACTGTACAGAAAGATATAACGTTAAACTAAACTTCAAAGCATTTCTGTTAGAGCTTGTTTTTAGTGTCACTTTTTGAAGATTACATCACTCATATCCCAAGTCTCACAATTAGAAAGTGACACTGAATTCAAAATACCCAGTAGTCCCTAGAGGAACCTGTGTAACTATTCTCAGCGCTTTGTTTTCACATGGGCCTAATGATAGAAGCCGGAATAGAGCAGTCTGTATAGCGACTGGCTATGGGCTGGACGGCCGAAGGGATGGAGTTCGAATCCCGGTAAGGTCAAGAATTTTCTCTTCTCCACGTCGTCCAGACTGACTCTGGGGCCCACCCAACGCCCTATGCAATAAATACCGGGAGCTCATTCCCAGGGGTAAGGCGGCAGGGCCTTGAAGCTGACCACTCACCTCCAACTAGTGATAAGGTCAAGAAAACGTGGATCTATACATCCATTCCCCTATACTCTTTCATGGCGTAGTGCTTAATTAGCTAAGCACAGGGACAACTTTACCTAATGATAGGTAAAACTAGTTCTGTGGCAAAGTACCAGGCCGTAAGGTCGTGTAGCCATCGTGGAAGTAAATAACAGGTAAGCTGTCACTTTCCTTCTCTGGTAACTTTAGCCCCTGAAAACGGGACCTAGTAGTCGTAAAATTGTCCCTATGCTTACTTAATTGAGCACCATGCCATGAAGACGGGTGGGGGAGTGGAGGTACCTACAGTTCCACCATTCTTGACCTTGGCACTAGATTGACATTAGCGCTCAGTTTCACGCGCCGGTGTTTTGCCCCCGGAGAAAGTGCCACCACAACTTATTCGATAGGAGGCTGAGTGGGCCTTAGAGAAGGTCTGGAAGCTCTGATGAAGAAGAAAATATCTTTCACCTGCCAGGAAACGAGCTCCGACCGTCCAGCCCCTAGCCGGTCCTTACACCGACTGCGCTATGAGGCGCTTACCAAATAACATGAGTCAGCCCCAGAGAGCCGGTCTGGACGTGATGGGTAACCGAAAATCTCCCCCCCCCTCACCTTCTGAAAAAGTCCAGCTTGTTTGTAAATAACACCGTCAATATTCTTTCTTCTTCAATGAAAGTCGACATTTCGCAACCGTACAAAGAGCCTGCTCTTGTGATATTACCGAATCTGGGACACTGATATTGCAATTCAAGCCTCGTTGCGGTGGTTTGTTTTGAATGAAAGCAGCTGCAATGACAGACCGAGATCTCGCGCTTTAACAGCTAATTGGGGCGTAAAATCAGTAACGTTCTTAAGGGTCAGGTTCAAAGGGATTGAGCCAGTCACTTCAAGGACAGGGACGAGTCCCGTCCAACACATTATTATGCACCACTTACACAAATGCATGAGATGCAACCGCAGTGGGAAGTCATATCTCTGAATTTATACATCCGTTCTCTAGCCTATTCTTCCTCACGTCTCAACACCAGAACTAATGAAATGAATTCAGTTATCGTACGCACCCGAATATAATGTGACCCCATATTTCTTTTGACGAAATTAAATATGTAATTTAATTCTGAGGGCTGTAAGCAAAAATAAGTAAAAACTGTAAAGGTAAGGCTATCCCTGTAACAGGCCGTGAAGGACCATACGGTTGTGAGACGTTGAGGCTCCCACATTTTCTAGGCAATCGGCTCACAGATGAATGTGTGGCCTTATACGCCGGCCGCCCTTAACCCCCTAGGAAGATTCCTGGTACTCATTTCTGTTAAGAGTCTGAGTTGACCCCAGGGCCATAGTGAGGCTGGAAGGATTAGGTCATCTGAAAATAATCCAATGATCTCATCGGCATTCGAACCCGCGACCTTCCGGCTTGTAGCACAGTACCTAAACCAACTACGCTACCGCGTACCCCGAAGTAGAAACTGTACTGTTAAAAAATAATAAATTAAAAATTTAATACCTTACAAATAATTACAAGTACTTTCACAAATACCATTTAGAATTAGCAATTATTACTCCCCACAATCATCTTCTTCATATTTATTAAGGGCCTCAAAATAATGCAACCCCTTCTTTCTAAGAACCGGCATTTCAAAAAAAAACTCGCCTTATATTTGTGCTAAAACGATGTATTTGGAAATAACAGAGTACGGCTGTCTAGATCGTGACGTCACCCATCCAACACAAAACTCATATCGAATTCCAACAGTTTCCTCGGATACGATCATACAAAACGAAAAAGTACACATATCATGGACCAGGTTTTTTTTCCATCAAATAAAGACTGGAGTCACACATAAAGTTCGCTGACTCCTAGAATTTAATCTATGACGACATCAAGTAATTTGTATCACGTCACGTTGTTAGAACCACCTCAGCAGTTTCGCCATTATCTCTTACTCGACGATTTCCGCTGATGTCCTCGTAAATTAGGTCTCATTGTACAGTCAGCGGCTAGGGCCAAACCTCCGTGCAGCGAAATCTCACTGACGTGGAATGCAACAAATTAAGTATTGACGGTGGGATTAATTCCAGGAACACACTCTTATACACGGCACGCATTCCACTGGACACCTTGTGACTCAGAGTTCGTTGGGTTTATGATTTCCTCTGGCGGGCTGTTGTTAATCCTGTCACGCTTGTCGATGTTATGTTTCGAATTGTGAACGCTTGTTTCGCGACACCGGGCGTTACGAATATCTACCAACAAAACATGAACATTCTTACAGGACACTTTAAGGGCCGCGCCATAGCTCAAGCGGTTAGTCGCTGGCTTCCCACCGCGGCGGAGCGGGTTCGATCCCGGGTCTGGTAAGTGGGATTTGTGGTGGACAAAGTGGCGCTGGGGCAGGTTTTCTCCGAGTACTTCGGTTTCCCCTGCCAATCTTCATTCCACCAATTGCTCCACAATCACCCTCACCTATCATCTGGGCCTGGTACAATAGGCCAGAAGTGGCCGCAGTACAAGGGAGTTAGTCCCACCCCACTAGGAATAAAAAAATACAGAACACTTACATGTTGTTTTATGTGGCTCCTATTTTAGATACAGAAAAAATATGGTTTCGCGTAAAGGTGCCCCTGTGTGTAATTTAGCACCACATTGTGAAGGCGTATGGAGAAGCTCAGGTATGGCTCTATGCGTTCTTAATCTCGTCACTAGATGGGCATAAGAGTCAGTTTCATACTGCCGCATTATTATTATTATTATTATTATTATTATTACTGTTCTTCTATTCCTGTTGCTCCCACTTGGAGCACAGGGCATCCGAGAAACACTTCGTTTCACTTCAGTTTCTTAATCTGACAGTCGTTAGGGCTCCTTGGACGGGGGATCAGCCCTCGCAAGACCGCTACCTAGCACAAACACAGAATAAACACAGACATGCATGCCTTAGGTGGGATTCAGCCTCTAAAAGAAATGAGTACCAGGAAGTTTCCTGGGGGGTAAAGGGCGGCCAGCGTGACGAACTTTCCGCCATCTGTGAGCCGATTGTCTAGAACAGGCATGTCAAACTCAACTTGTACAGAGGGCCACCTCAGACCTATAAATAATAGTCCAGAGCCGCACTTCAAAATAGAAATGGCGGC